>NC_090185.1:34065169-34110169 GCF_024679245.1 Pseudorasbora parva | reverse complement strand
ATAGATAGACAGACAGACAGACAGACAGACAGACAGACAGACAGACAGACAGACGATAGATAGACAGACAGACAATAGATAGATAGATAGATAGATAGATAGACAGACAGACAGACAGACAGACAGACGATAGATAGACAGACAGACGATAGATAGATAGATAGATAGATAGATAGATAGATAGATAGATAGATAGATAGACAGACAGACAGACAGACAGACAGACAGACAGACAGACAGACAGACAGACAGACAGACAGACAGACAGACAGACGATAGATAGACAGACAGACACCGTGTATCCAGCAGGCAGCAGTAAATCACTGATCTTACCTTTCTCCAATCAGAAAGTCCTGCTGATCTCTTCCTCACACAAGCCATGACTCCGGTGTAATAAGTGTGATGAGAATGTGTCACCATCCGCAGCGAGAGGCCTGTCCTCTCCGAGGAGAGGAGAGGATGTTTCATCTGAGCTTGAGAAAGCCACACTGTTGATTGTGTTTTGGCAGATTTGTGATCGTGAATGCCAAGCCCTGCAGGTACAGCTCTTCAAACAATCAGCTGAGATTGAGTGTCAGGACATGTCAGTCTCCGCTCTTGGCCTGAGGGGCACGTGTTGTTTGTATTTTATGTCACAACCAAACAAACTTTTTTTCTCTATGGAGTGTAACTTTTTTTTTTTTTTTGTCTGCGAGGCATGTCAGGTTTTCTTTCTTGATGTATGGTTGAGACACTGCATTTTCATCTGACAATGTTGATGGTACATTTCTAAGTATGATTCTTTCTTTCGTAGGGAGCGCTGGAACATCCGTCACTTTCAATCGGAATGGTGATGCACCGGGGCGTTACGATCTCTTCCAGTACCAGATGAATATCAACAGCACTCCTGGATATAAAGTTATTGGACAGTGGACAGAAACTCTTCAACTTAGCGTGAGTTTTTTTAATCCACCAAAGCATTTTCATGAGAGAATGTGTTTCAGATTCCTTCCACCCTGATTTTAACGAGTTAGTGAAAAGAAACTTGCATTTTTAGGCAGCTTCACTCTATACTGGTTCCCAAAACATCCATAGATAAAGCCATGAAGCAATACTAGTCCATTTATACTCAATACTCAAGAAAAATCTGTTAATATTTTTAAATGTATTTATCTACTTTTTTGTTTAATACTACTTATTATTATTTACAAATCATTTATTTATTTGTTTAAATAATTTATATTTTTACTATTCGGTTTCAGAAAATCTGGCCATTTTTTAATACAGTTATTTTCATATTTTGTTGAATATAGATCGACATTAATTATTATTTATTTATTTATTTATTTATTTATTTATTTATTTATTTATTTATTTATTTATTTATTTATTTAGTTATTTGTTTGTTTGTTTATCTGTTTATTTATCTATTTATTTGTTTGTTTGTTTGTTTGTTTATTCAATTTAAGAAAAATCTGGAAAGAAAGGTATGCATTTTTTAGATGTTGAATTATCTAGTTTAGTTTTTACTTAGTCTGCTGTATTTTGTATTTTTAAGTAATTTGTAATATTAATATTTAAGTCCCTAAGATTTATTAGCATTTACATTATATTATTTATTATTTATAGTGCTGTCAAACAATTAAAAGTAACTATTGTATACGTTTAACTACTTGTATTAAACGCGATTAATCACACATTACATGATATTTTTAATATATTTTTTAGTGCAATAATTTCACAGCATACCGTAGTCTATATTTTAAAAAGAAGGCATCGCCAATATTAATACTACTACTGATGTTGATTCTCTATTAAACTGATTTTAAATGTTAGCCATTAACTATAGCCATTGAGCATTACAATATAGCTGAAAGCGCTACATTTTATCATTTAGAACGCTTTAAAAATATAACAGCTTTTTATTTAGATTAACTTAAAACAACCTTTACATAAAACCATTATAATAAATGTCACCCTCCACATATTGGGCTCAATATTTTCTTTTGGTCCAGTTCAAATTTTTACATGCCTTGTAAAAATGCACAAAAATATAGCATATATATATATATATATATATATATATATATATATATATATATATATATATATATATATATATATATATATATATATATATATATATATATCTGCACTTCCGGTGAAATCCAACAAAATGCTCCACTAATGAACCGCTCACACTTAGCAGTAAAACTGTTTGCTCAAATCTGCTCCAGCATGAAATTCCTCTGTACTGAAAGGAAGTGTATGTATGATTGTGCCCAAAACGGGTACTGCAGTCACTTCCAAATTACTGCAGAGGGGTATTTTAGATTTGAATAGCTAGCTTAGATTGGGTGTGGTGGGGGCCCAACTTTCATAGGGCCCAAAATTTGCTAGCAGCGCCCCTGTGAGTGTGTTTTTGGGATGTGTGTCTGTGTGTGTGTGTGCACTGCATTCTCTTTTGTCTCTCATCATGCTTAAATGGTTTAAAAGCATTTGCATGAGACCGTGATCCAAAGAAGAACAGAAAAAAGGGATGTTGCAATAATTTCATTGCATATATATATATATATATATATATATATATATATATATATATATATATATATATATATATATATATATATATATATAATGTTGACTTACTCAACTTGCAGGTTTCTGGTTTCTTTCTTGTCATTTTCTTTCTGGTGATTCAGGAAGCACTTTCTACACCCATCAGTTGGGCACAGCCAAGCGTAACAGTTAAACATAATATAATTTTGTCCAGATAATTGCTAGGGATATTTAAAAGATTCATCTTAATAGCAAAGGCGGCATAAGACCTTTACCTCTGACTGAACCAATAATGTATATGAGAAATCCTTGCTCTGGAGGTTATTATATGTGCATTAATAATATCATTAATCTGTTCATACCTATACATCCTGGGATTATTGAGCACGCACACGGAAGCCATAAATAAAGCTTAGTTTAAATTAAGCAAAATAACACTATTTTCGTACACAGCTCGACTATGAACTCTCACTCTCAATATTACTTTAAGGGACACTTTTATCATCAGTTTTCTCTTTTAGGTCTAATATTGTCATGGTGGAGCAACATTTTAAAGAGAATTCTGCCAAGCATGTTAGTTAAAGTTATAAAATCTCTTTAAATCAAAGAAAATGTTTTGTGTTTTGTGTAATGTTTTTTTTATTTTATTTTTTACCTTGACTGTAAAGCAGTATCTTTATAGTGATCATATATTGAATGAAAATTGTTTATAGCTTATATAGTTAAAAATATAAAGTGAGAGTCTAAGGCATATTTTGAGTACACAGTTATATCTGGAAATAAATATTGTTCAAGGATATAAGTAAACTTTATATACCTGACATTTTTAATGTGTTTGTGAAAAAAACAACAACAACAACAACAACAACAACAACAAAAACATTTTGTGAGGCTACCAATAACAGGATCATAGCAACTATTATATTACCCTTATTATAATGTCAACTCTTAACAGAAAACATGATTTTTATTATTACATAGCATGAAAACAAAATGTATATACCTATTATATTTTAAATTATCAAAAGATTTTTTTTTTGTTGAAAGAAGTATCATGCACACAAAGCCTGCATTTATTTGATAAAACAGTAATATTACAGTAATATTGTGAAATATTATTACAATTTATTACACGGCTCTGTGAAATACTTGATTCTGATTGGTCAATCGCGCATTCCAGCGGTACGTTATTTCCAGATAACACCCGCTCATACGGGTACTACGAGTTATCTTGACCGGTACTACTTCTATGCTTAACGCTGGCGCCATCTTGTGGCTCAAACAGCCGTGGGTTACAATGGAAGACTTCAAGGCAGGTTTCCTTTATAACGTTTTTAATATAGATATTTTTCTTACACAAACGCATCAATTCAAATCAGAAGGCTCTATTAACACATCGGAGCCGTGTGGAGCACGTTATTTGACAGACAGCTGCATTTTTATGGACTTCAAACACAACTACAACTAGCCTCCGCTTCGTTTCGGGGTCCTGATCACTCTGTCGGGGTTTATTCTGCGATAACAACCGGCTGGGTGTACATTATCCCTTACTTAAAATGCCCCTACTATGCTATTTTAAAATGTACTTTAGTCTCCAACAACAGGAAATCAAAGGTCAGCATTTTCATTTTCTCATAATATACATTGCACATCACCACAATGTTCAATGTTTCTCAAACCATTCGATGGATGAATCAGTCTCTCTAATTCCCTCGCATGGAGAATGTCCAAATTAGCCTTTGAAAAGAACATATTAGCACAAAATGAGGCAGCTCACAAATGTGACATCTTTTTCTTTTCAACCAGATTACATAAACCGATAATATTTGATTTACGTGATGTAAAACCTGACATTTCAACGTTTCTTTAGACATATGTCTCATGTTTGTGTGACAAGTATTCACTAAGTTACAGTTCATTTTCTAACAAGTATCAGAATGGGCTTTGAGAAAGAGGGGACAGATTGTGCAACATGTTTGCTTTATTTTGCAAAAAGCACAACATTTTGTTTTTATTGTGAGTGTACAGAAAATAATGTAGACACTTTTAGACTACAATGATGTATAACACTTGTCTGAATGACCAAAATCAAGTATTTTGAGTCTCTTTCGCACTGATGAGAAAAAAAGCGAGGTGGTATCACCGGCACAACCGCCAAACTCTAGGGGTTAATCTTATATTAACTCCTTGTTAATTGTGTTTTAAGTGATTCACAGATCAACTCTTGCTGTAGTTAAAAGATCGCCATTTCACCTTAAAGTCATAATTTGCTTTTCATAGATGTAAATTTCCTCAATAGATTCAAAATAAAAAAATAAAATGCAATGATAGGATCTGATGTTGTCATGTGACATCTTTTGAATTCGCCATACATGCCACAGTTGCCTACTACATCTCTTTCACAACAACTAAATTTAATTCTCTGACATCTGGTTGTAATTCATCCCAAAACTTGATCTCTTTTTTTAAAATTAATTTCCACAAAGACATGAAGGCAAAAAATAATTGTATTTGCCACTGCCTGGAAGTATGCATCTCATCGTATGTACAGTACTTAATATTTGTCAGGCTGTTCCCGCTTGGCCTCAATAATGTTGTAAATGGATTTGTCTTGCATTGTGGGAATCCTTTTTATGTGCAGCCTAGGAAAAGCTGTGTTATTAGAGGAGAGAAGAAGGAAGAAAGTGAGGGTGCGAATGCTGTCCACTTGTGATTCACATCTTCCGGCCTCCATTGAGTCACAGATGAGAAGTCTGTCTGAGCTGTCTGCAAAATCGCCTACGGCTCCTGCAGCAAATGTCATTTGCGCCTCAACCCCCGTCCTGGCCTCTTCACACAGGGGAAATCCAGGAAATGGCGAGAGAATCCCGCAAACAGTCCTACAGGGATTTGTTGTCTTTACCCTCAGTCGTCTTACGAAGAAAACATCACTGCTTTCCTCAACAACCTTCGGATCACACAGAATATGTGTCCTATCTTTATAAATAAACTACAGGTTTGAACTTTAAAGGGTTACTTCAGTGATTAGCATATGGCTTTGTATCAGTAGAAACCCTAGAGTCTATTAAAATGATTGTGCTTCCCCTTCTCATATCCCCCTGAGACAAGAGATTTATGCAATTTATTTCTGGAAAAATTCCTCCCATGACGCGAATTGACGATATTTGCTTCACCTTTGGAATGTTTGGCTAAAGGCTAAAGACTACAGCCAGTAGAGGGAGCTATTTCCACACGTTTTCAACCCGCACATGGGGGATGGGAGATCGCGATTACCTCAGCTCTTATCATGAGAGCCCATCAGCTCATTTATGATGTTAAATGTAATCTGATTCCTGTAGCGTTGTGCTGTGAGACTCACGCGGCGACTCTATCATTATATTGAACAGATACGTTCAGTATTTAATTGCAGTGTCTTTTCCATCTCAGTCACAGTAATCCAGTATTGGTGGCTTTGGGAGTGGCCTCACAGAGCAGTAAAGCATTCTGGGAATTGTAGTCTTTCATCCCCATGACAGAAATATACATATTCTGTCTTTTCTCAGTCTAGAACGCACCAAATTCAAAAATAATTTCACATTTCTACTACATTTATGACTCAGTTTAAAAACAGATTCATCTTTCCAGCGCTGTACCCCTTTAAACAAATATATTCTCACCTGAAAAACTCAAAAAAACTACATTTCATGCACACTAGGAGTGGCATTTATTTTTTTTATTATGTCAAAATTCCCCTCTTGATGGATATTCAGGTAAACAAAGTCAGTTTTGGAATGTAAATAGTTGAGAGAAAATGCATGTTTTTGATAAAGTGCATTCATACCAGACCAGACTTGCGTGAATAAATCATGCTATTCACACATAGTTGGGTGCTTGAACATTTTGAGTTTACTTGCTTCACCATGTGCAAGTCATCTCCAGGTGAAATGGCTGACATGGATTGTTTTAAAATACGGCGAATAAGATCAATTTGCTGGCTTTAACTTACATGTAGTCATAATATGTATAGCTCAAATTGAGTAAAGCATGTTTTTTACCATTTACTAGATTCCAAGCAAGATCCTTTTTATTCATGTTTTTATAAAGTGCGGAGGTGCATCATACTGATCATTGTTGTCACTTCTAGAGCAAGCTCCTGAATGGGTAACGTGGCGCGAAAATCCGCCACAGTTCAGATTTTTCAATTTGCGCAAATCACGTCGGAGAATTTCTGTTCGCATCTTTGCATTGACTTAACATGTAAATCACTCACACTTTACACTTCATTCGTGTCTGGTGTGAACACACCATTAAAGAGACAGCAAACTAATAAACCTGCTGCAAAAGACAATGAGAAAATCGCTTGCTGCTCTTGACTGATTAACTTGTGTAACTACCTAAGCATTAATCTGTATTTAATTTTTACAATGAAGACTATCCCGTGTTATTTTGTATCTTATTACTTTATTTAATTTCTGTAGTATTTCTTACCTGTTAGACCCACATGAAAAACGTTTAGGGTTATGTATATAACCCTTGTTCCCTGAGAGGGAACGAGCACTGCATTGGAACAACGAATTTGGTCATACTCCCTAAATTCGTCGTTCCGACAAGTTCCTTTGATATAGGAAACTAACTTTACCACTCCGAGAGCCTTCTCGTGGTCAGGAGCATTTCTGTTGTGTTTTGGTGATTCCGTTGTGTTGTGGCATTTTTGCTGCGTTGTGGCTTTTTCGTTATGTTGTGGCTTGTTTCCTTTGTGTAATGGCTTTTTCGTTGTGTTATGGCTTTTTTCCTTTGTGTTGTGGTTTAATTTAAAATGGCTGCACCACTGAGCCACCGTACGTTATACAATTCAAATGTGCGCATCAGTTACACAGGACATCAGTTCTGTCTGGATCTCTTCCCTAATCCTAAATCCTAATCCCTGCCTAACATTTTTGTCTCGTTTTGATTAGTTGACAACAATGACAGTAGATTTTTATTTTAGTTTTTGTCATCAAAAACCGTCTAGTTTTCGTCAATGAAAAAAGTTTGTTGACAAAACTTATTTGTCAATGAAATTAACACTGGACTGTACTCAAGTATGTGAAACACAATTCTGAGATATTTAGTGATTAAGTCTTTAACTTAGAACTTAAGCACTGTGTTGCTCATTCTCTACATTTTTTTATTTATTTTGTGGTTGAAACATCTCAGATTAGCATGTTTTAGCTGTTAGCATAGTTATATAGCTAATTTCAATGTCAAAGTGGCCAAAAACTTCTAAATTAATCCTTAGAAAAATTTCAAAATTATCCTTTGTTTTATTCGCTAACGTGTTGAAATGTTGTGCCAATTGTCTTCTTAGTATTGCGACATGGAATACCATTGTAGCCATTACCTTAAACCATCTGCTTTTGTGGTCCGTTTCCTCTGTTGTTCTGGTGGAAAATCTTATGGTGGAATTTTTCATTTATTTACATGTGTTTTCACATGTTTTCATTCTGTTTAACAACATCTGAAGTTAACTATATCACCCCCTTGACTAGTGCACCTCAAGTTTTAAAACACTTGAGATTTTTAGCACCACAATAACTTCACTGAGTCACTGATGAGGATCCTTTTCCAAGGATCGCCAACGGCTTCCAAAGAAAATGTCATTTAGGCATCACCCCCGGGTCTCCCTATCGAGAGCTTTTAAGAGAAAGTCCCGCAGACGGTGCTGCAAGGCCAGAGCGGCAGAGATTCTGTGTCTTTCCTCACCGTTGTCTCATGGCAAACCGGTCCCTGCCTTTGGCAGCATTCCAGGAAGCGTCAAGTGATGTTTTATCCTCACTCTCTGGGCACAGGCGGCCATGAAAGGTCATGTTGCAATGAGCTGTACTGGGAACGCTGATACTGAATGCACACCTACTGACTCTTATCGGAATGCTAGCAGGAGACAACAGCGGGTTGTTGGGTTTATCCTTCTTCCTTAGTGGGCTTGCGATAAAAGCTAGAGTTGAATCCATTCCCAGAAAAGGCGCTGGATTATGGTGGAGTTGGTTATTATTGAATTCATCAGGATGTGCTGTGGAAAAGAGCTCTAATGTGTTTTTTGCTTGCTGCAGAGGTATTAATATTTAACAACATTATGCAGTCGATTTGCCTAGGATTAGCATTTTCATAAAAGCTCTGAATTTTAAAACAGGAAGCTGGCTTGCTTCTGCAAACAGCTTTGGTGCATGAGTTTTTTACATCAATGAACTTACCTGCAAATTGGCACATACTTTATTCTTTTTGGTTCTTGATGTAACATGACAGATGAGTCAGTGAGTGCAGAAATAAGCTGCAAATGAGCATTTTTTATTTTTCTTGGAGTTGGACTTTTCTTATATCTTACAAGTGCTGTGTGACATGTTTTCACCAACTTATCAGCCCACACTAAACCCGAAGCGGCTGCATGACGGGATGCAATCAAAGCTGATTGGAGAATATTTGGAGTTTTTAATATGCAGTACAATGTGGAGCAAGCCTTTTGGACCAACGGGATTTCACTCTGGGTGGGGCTTGAATGTTGATCTAAGCTGTATCCGCAATCACTAACCTCCCTACACTTGTATGTGTTTTGGTTGTTCATTTACACAACAACAGCGTTTTGGTAGCCTGAAAACACAAGCTTTTGAAATTGGTTTCAAAGTGTATGTTTTTGAAAACTATACTGTTACACTCTCAGAAAAAAAGTGGAGGTACAATTTTGTTCCTTGGGTAATAAAACGTATAACTCTAACTTTAAAGGTACTATTATACCATTGTTTTCCTCGGGGTAGGCAAGTATGGTCTAGGGCTGTCAAAATTGCTCAAAAATGACGTTTGAATATTCTAGGTGCACATTTTATTCCCAATGCATTATGCCAATAACAGAACAAATGAATACAAAGAGACATAACTACTTGTATGTAGTCTATTTAAGTTTAAACATATTTGACAATGTATTACCTACACAAAAACAAGTAAATCAATTAATGGCCAAGACCGCAGACCTCCGCGCCACGTCTCAAGTATCTCACATTAGACGTGCACATTATACACACGCAAGCTCAATTTTGAATCGACTTCTGACTATAAAGAGCTATACAACTGGTGTATCTTCCGTCAAATCGTCAATGTGCAGCTCTACTGTCAGAAGTCGATTCAAATTGAGCTTGCATGTATATAATGTGCGTGTCCGGTGCGAGATACCTGAGACATGGTGCTGAGCTTCGTGTCCGGTGTGCGACCCTCTTCACGCTCTCTGCGCATAACTGTTTAATTGAACAAACACATTTTGAGTGCTGATCAAGAGTTTTGTGCAAGCAATTTAGAGAAATCAAACCAGTGGAAGAAGTGCATTGATTCTTTATTCATGCAATATCCATTCAGTCCGCACAGTAGCCTACACTTTAATAATGTTTCTGTTTAACGTTAAATAAAATGAGGCACACAATTCCGAGAAATTACCTCATGTTGCTAACTGCCAAGGCCTGAAGATCCCCCACGAGAGGTAAAAGCTAGGAGGAATGCTACTTTAAGCGTCAGATTCTTAGGTTCTGCTGATTCTAGTGGTTCGAAGGGGCCCTCAGCCGGACCCTCGAGCACTACTGCCAGATCCCATGTTGGTACTCTGGTACAGACTACAGAGACTACAGGCCTCACCCTCCGTGCCCCACGGAGGAAACATACAACCAAATGGTGCCTACCCAGAGGCCTATCACTTAGCAGAGCGTGGAAAGCTCCAATAGCTGCCACATACACCTTAAGTGTGGATGGGGTAGGCCTTGCAGAGAAACGATTTTGGAGGAACTCCAGCACTGAAGCCTCTGGGCAGTTAACTGGGTCCACCTCACGTTCTTTACACCAAGTAGCGAAAACATTCCACTTGAGGCTGTACAGTCTCCTTGTAGATGGGGCCCTGGAACTAAGTAGGGTCTCTATAATGTTTGCTGGTAGCCCATCTACTCGGTAGCTGGCCCCTCAGGGACCAGACCCAAAAGTTCCATATTTCGGGGCGGGGGTGAAATATTGTGCCCCATGCCTGCGACAGGAGGCCACGAGGGACCCACCAGCAGAGCTATTATAACCGAGAACCAAACTCGAGTCGGCCAACGAGGAGCCACCAGAAGAAGACTGACTCCTTGTTGCCGGACTCTCTCCAGGACCCCTGGGAGCAGAGCGATCGGGGGAAATGCGTACAGATGCAGCCTCTGCCCCGTCTGTACCATGGCATCCAACCCCAGCGGGGCTGGATGCGTGAGGGAGAACCACAGTGGACAGTGGGATGTCTCTCGAGACGCAAACAGATACACTTCCACTAGGCCGAACCTCTAGCATATTGACTCCACCACCTCTGGGTTGAGCCGCCATTCCCCGGGCCTCAGCCCCTGCCTCGATAGTTTGTCTATCCCTGATGCTGTATCCCCAGGATGTACATTACCCTGAGGGATAACCAACACATTCTCACACCCAACTCGTCACATATGGACGCTTGACCAGGACCCCTTGTCGTCACTTTTCAACGAACTGGGCGTACCTTTATCGTCAATTTTCGATGCGCTGGATGCTCCATGGCAAAATTATAAACCAATAAATAATTTCAATAAATAAATCAAAAAATAAATTTCACAATGACGATAATATTCCCATTCCCAGTGCGTCTGTGTATGACGCCAAAGGTTTCTCATTGAAATGAATGGAGCACCCAGCGCGTCGAAAAATTGACGATAAAGGTACGCCCAGTTCGTTGAAAAGTGACGACAAGGGGTCCTGGTCAAGCGTCCATATGTGACGAGTTGGGTGTGAGAATGTGTTGGGATAACAGTTTCCCTTGTGACCAACGGAGAATGAGATTTGCTCTTCGGGAACGCGTGGAGAGAGATGTTGATCTGGCAAATGAGCAGTCGAAAGGGACGGAGAGGTGTGGCTGTCTGCTTTGCGAATGGGGGCTCTAGGGCTGTGGTTTTAGGGACTGGTCACAGGAGTCGCACATGCAGCTACAGCTTAAAGTTCCCTATATCGAGGGAACTTCGCACTGAGTCGGAATGACGAATTTGGGGGTTCTCCCACCTCGTGTGGAAGTAAAACAATACACAGAGAGTGTAAAATACACACTGATATCAATGGAAGCAGCAATAACAATACATTCAAATATAATTTACTGAATTTACAGTGTTATTCATATCAGATACCCATAAAGTTAACTCTATTCTTCTCCCAGTTCACCAGCCACTTACTTGCATGTATTTCGGGAGAAACTGATGAGTTCACATGCTGTAAATCAGACTGAAAGGACTCTCTGAACTGCAGAACATGGTGGCGCCAATCACAGGTTATATAGATTTATCATTTATAAAGGTTTTTAAATGATGAAACCAAGCAGCAACCTCCCCCAGTTTCTGTTGAAGTGACTTAAACTGCAATTCATTGACCAGTCACTAGGGACAGGCTCCAAAAGTGAGCAGAATCTCATTGAGCTCCGTGTTAAAATTCCCAACTTTACAGCAGAAAAATAGAAATATTTACAGCCTGGTTGTAATTGTGGCAATTGTAGTTTTGGTCTATACAGCTAATTTTGCCCTTCATGACATTTTATGTTTACTATTTAAATTACAATGTCACAAAAGTTTACCTTTTCAAAATTAATAAAAAATGCTAATAATCATCAAATCATGATATTATTATGATTTCTGAAGGATCGTGTAACACTGAAACCTTGAGTAAAGATGCTGAAAATCCAGCTTTAATCACAGAAATAAATTACATCTTTAAATATATTCAAATAGAAAATAGTTATTTGAAATACTAACAATAATGCACAAAATTACAGTGTTTACTGTTTATTTGATTAAATAAATGAAGCCTTGGTGAGCAGAACATTTTTTATTTTATTTTTCTAAAACATTAAAAATATTACCAACCCCAAACTTTAGAATGCTAGTGAAGCATTTTTCTGTTTAAATCAAGGTGCAAATTGCAAATCTAACTTTTTATTTGATGTACAGTGCAGACACATATTCAATGAGGATATTTAAAATTTGCTAACACTAACCTACAAGCTGTAATTTCTGAAATGGCTGAAACATCCCCACAAATCTGCATTGAGTTGATTATGTGCCAAAATAGCGGATTGATGTATTCACTGCCTGCTGCCGTGCCAACCTTCCTTACAATAAACTGAATAAGGGCCGGCAATCCACAATGAAAAAAATGGGAAACAAAGGCTAGGTTGACTTTATTCAGTTCACACTAAATTAATAGAAGGTATTTACACAAATTGAACATCAAGCATGACATATAAAAGAGAATTGTTTGAAAACAAAACCGCTCACCCATTCTTCATTTTTAATTAGCTTATCATTGGATACTTTCCCTAATACCAACAGGGTATAATTATGCACTTCCCCGGAGTTTCAAACTTTGATTAGTCTGGGAGAATAGAGCCTATAGCCGATGAGCTAATTATGTCTGTCTCAGGGACGGAGCCAGTGCGTCTTCTGTCACTTGAGGGATTATGGTTGCTCTTTATTTGGATGTGAGTCACACTGAATATCTCCTGCGATCACTTTTTTCCCACCCATTGTCGTCTAATAGTTAATGTCATCTAAGTCAGTTAGTCATTATCGCAAATGAAACCCTGCCAGGGTGACCTGGACTCTGACATGTACACAAAAGGCATTGTATTATACTATCTGTGCATTATCCTGCCCATTATTTGGCTACTTAGCAAATGCATTTATTTTGCCTAGGTCAACTATACAGTTTAGTTTATATACAAACATGTTAGACTGCAGAATGCTGTGATTTAATAATGTCTAGCCTCTATGATGATCTTGTATTTAACCATTTCATACACAGAGGTCACTACAGTGGGGAATGTTATTCAGAAAGCTATTGTCTTGCATATTCTTGGGATTTGATGGCATAGCTACAGTGGACACTACTGCATCATCCTATACACTGCCAGCAGATGGCAACATTTTTTATGTGGAATTTTAGTTCTCAAAATCAATGAAAATGCGTTGCTTTACTCGTAACATCAAACAATAAATGTGGTTGCAAAATGTACATTTCTTGAAATGTGTTACTTTACTCTTAACATAATGCACGTTACTTGCAATGTGTTACATCCAAAAAGTAATCTGATTACATAATGTACGTTACTTGTAATAGGTTACTTGGTTATCCAAAAAGTAATCTGATTACATAATGTACGTTAATTGTAATCTGTAACATGTTTATCCAAAAAGTAATCTGATTACATAATGTATGTTACTTGTAATGTGTTACTTGGTTATCCAAAAAGTAATCTGATTACATAATGTACGTTACTTGTAATGTGTTACTTGGTTATCCAAAAATGAATCTGATTACATAATGTATGTTGCTTGTAATGCGTTACTTAACTTAACTTATTACATAGAATCTACAGCTATTTGCACTTAAAGTAAGTTTCATCTATTGCCAAAAAGTAATGTGATTACATAATGTAAGTTATTTGTAATGTGTTACTTTCCTCTAATGTGCGGTACTTGTAATGGATTACTTTTCTTGTTACATCAAAAAGTAATATGATTACGTAAAACTTTTGTCATGCGGTGCAACCATAATAAGGATAAAAAAAGAAAAGATGAAAAGAACATAAAAAGGAATATATATATATATATATATATATATATATATATATATATATATTCCTTTTTATGTTCTTTTCATCTTTTCTTTTTTTATCCTTATTATGGTATTACTTTTTGATGTAACAAGAAAAGTATATATATATATATATATATATATATATATATATATATATATATATATATATATATATATACATATATATATATATATATATATATATATATATATATATATATATATATATTTATGTTCTTTTCATCTTTTCTTTTTTTATCCTTATTATGGTTGCACCGCATGACAAAAGTTTTACGTAATCATATTACTTTTTGATGTAACAAGAAAAGTATATATATATATATATATATATATATATATATATATATATATATATATATATATATATATATATATATATATATATATTCCTTTTTATGTTCTTTTCATCTTTTCTTTTTTTATCCTTATTTTTCCTTTAAATTTAATTAATAATGATTTTAATTGTTATTTGATGGTTATACCACGTGTTTTTTTTTTGTCAATAAATTAAAATATTTGATTAAAATGATATTAAAGTTTTTAAAATATATAATGTTTAATAATTTTTTAATAATTATTTATATTAAATACATTAAGTATTAAATTACTCCTTACTTGGTTGCACTACATGACATTTAATTAAACTGTTGAGTTTTGTGTGTGTGCGTGTCTTTAAAAGCATGATTTTACAAACTTGTTAACACTAATATTAGCTAGTTGCTTATTAATATCCATATTTCTAGGATATTGGTCATTTATTAGCACTTATATAGCACATATTAATGCATTATCAGGCATGCCCTTATTCTACATCCTTAATCCTACCCAATGCTTAACCTTAACAGTTACCTTAATAACTACTAATAAGCAGTTATTAGGAGTTTATTGAGAAAAAAAAGAGATAGTTAATAGTAGGAATTGGCCTCTTATTTAAAGTGTGACCAAACACTTAATACAGATCAAAAATATTTATAAGAACTTGCCAAATGCCTTTTTAAACTAGATTTTAAAATATATTGGCTTTGTTGTTAGTGCCATGGGTGTTCTTGTGAAACTTTTTTATTGAATACAATATCAGTCTTTTAAATTAGCTTTAGCATTCGGTGTCTAACAAAATCTGCAGCCCCCTAGCAAGAGGCAAATGAACGTCTATCACTTTAGACATGGCCTCCAGCATTCAAAACCCCAAACAGCATGAGCCGAGAATGAAAAAAAGATGCTAATTCCTGTTTCACAACTGGATCTATTAAGCAGAAGAACATACTAGATTCATGAAGAAACTGTCACATAATACATTTCCATAGTCACGCCCCTTCAATCACGCCATGATGAGCTAATACTCTCCGCATATTTATTCAGTGGCACCCGTGTGTCGAGGGACCTGCTAAAAGAGGGATCTTTCTCCACGCTAGTTAATTATCGTAGCAAACACTCGAATGAGGAAGCTCTGAAGCGTACGCGGGGTGTCAGATCAAATGTGCAATGCCAACTGACAAGAAGGCAGTGTTGAGAAAGTAAGCACCGTGTGACACAAGCCAGAGACAATTACCGCAGCGGACAGTTTTGCGCACTAATTACAACGCCGTTTTGGTGGAAAAGAAATTGAGTGTGGCCACGCCTCTCATTAGCACAACCATGGTTACGTAATTAGTATTGGGACATGGCTTCCCACACTTGAACGAACCTGCTCTCTCTGCACTGAGTGTGTTGAGGAGGAGGTGAGCTGATGAAGAACTATATAAACCAACCACACCAAAGGCTGAAGAGTTAGATCTGGTCCAGTATCAATAGCAACAGGGCCGATAATCTCTGGTTACACCACATGACCTTTTAGAGTCATCAAATCTTTTCAAAACATCCGCGGTGTATGTTTGTAAAAACGTATTTAAAAAAAAATGTTTTTTACCTTAAAATATATTTAAAAAATAATGATTGAATATTTAATAATAATTTTTTATTATTATTTATATTTTTTGGCACCATTTTTTTAAAAATAATTTAAAAAGTTATGTTTTTTCATTAACATATATATATATATATATATATATATATATATATATATATATATATATATATATATATATATATATATATATATATATATATATATATATATATATATATATATATATGTGTAGTAGTTATTTCTTATAATTTCATGGTTACACTGAATTTTTTCGAGGAACTCAATACAAATTTTTGATTTTTTTAATATCAAAATATATATATATATATATATATATATATATATATATATATATATATATATATATATATATATATATATATATATATATATATATATATATAATTTAAAATTTTGATCTTAAAAATGTTTTTAATTAATACTTTAGTAATTATTTCTTATAATTTGATGGTTATGCCAGATGACACCTGAACTCCAAACTGAATGTCAGAATGGGAAAGAAAGGTGATTTAAGCAATTTTGAATGTGGCATGGTTGTTGGTGCCAGACGGGCCGGTCTGAGTATTTCACAATTTGGGATTTTCACGCAAAACCATTTCCAGATTTTACAAAGAATGATGTGAAAAGGGGAAAACATCCAGTATGCGGCAGTCCTGTGGGTGAAAATGCCTTGTTGATGCTAGAGGTCAGAGGAGAATGGGCCGACTGATTCAAGCTGATAGAAGAGCAACTTTGACTGAAATAACCACTCGTTACAAATGAGGTATGCAGCAAAGCATTTGTGAAGCCACAACACGCACAACTTTGAGGCGGATGGGCTACAAAAGCAGAAGACCCCACCGGGTACCACTCATCTCCACTACAAATAGGAAAAAGAGGCTACAATTTGCATGAGCTCACTAAAATTGGACAGTTGAAGACTGGAAAAATGTTGTTGGTCTGATGAGTCTCGATTTCTGTTGAAACATTCAGATGGTAGAGTCAGAATTTGGCATAAACAGAATGAGAACATGGTATAATGATATGGGGGATGTTTTCTTGCCACACTTTAGGCCCTTTAGTGCCAGTTGGGCATCGTTTAAATGTCATGGCCTACCTGAGCATTGTTTCTGACCATGTCCATCCCTTTATGAAAACCATGTACCCATCCTCTGATGGCTACTTCCAGCAGGATAATGCACCATGTCACAAAGCTCAAATCATTTCAAATTGGTTTCTTGAACATGACAATGAGTTCACTGTACTACAATGGCCCCCACAGTCACCAGATCTCTACCCAATAGAGCATCTTTGGGATGTGGTGGAACGGGAGCTTCGTGCCCTGGATGTGCATCCCACAAATCTCCATCAACTGCAAGATGCTATCCTATCAATATGAGCCAACATTTCTAAAGAATGCTTTCAGCACCTTGTTGAATCAATGCCACATAGAATTAAGGTAGTTCCTTATAAACCTTTAGGTGAGTGTGTGTGTGTATATATATATATATATATATATATATTTACCTTTTAATAAAAAAAAATCTTTTTTTTAAAGGTTTTTTATTTTTATTTTATTTTTTATTTAGGTGGAAAAGCAATTCAATGTGGCCACACCTCTCATTAGTGCAACCAGGGTTACTTAATTAGCATTGTGCCACGGCTTCCCACACTTGAACGAATCTGCATCCCGTTTATCGCTCTCTCTGCGCTGAGTGTGTTGAGAAGGAGGAGGAGGAGGTGAGCTGATGAAGAATCCAACCACACCGAAGGCTAAAGAGTTAGATCTCGTCCAGTATCCATAGCAACAGGGCTGTTAATCTCATTAGGAATGCCACACTGCGCTTAATTACGAGTAATAGGACAGAGTATGGTGGCCCCCAAAGTCCAAATTACGAACCATGCGTCATGAAGGCTTCTGGGAAAATTGCTTTGGGTGGGGAGCAGATATCAAACAAATTACTCTTGCCCCTTCATTGCAGATGTTATGAAAAGAAGCAGAACATTAGCGCAACGATAACTACACTCAGTGCACCGTGTAGTAAATAGATGAGCCCTGTAAGTTGTCAGAGTCAAAGTTGAGAACCTTGACCACAGATGTGCCGCAGTGGACGCATTTATGCATGCAGTGTATGAGTGGGGGGCCAAGAGAAAGAAAGCAAGAGAGAGCACTTTAATTCTTGGTTTCTAAGCAACTAGAGAGACTGCTTGGCACCTTGTGGAAAACATTGAAACCTCCATTGTGTGATTTACTACACACAATATCTGTATGGGTTGAGACCGGAGTTTGGAGCTAGAATACTACATGCGTTTTGACTGTTTTTGCGATTTTTGACTGTGAGATTGCAGCACATTTTTTAAACAAGAATGGATTTGGTGGTATACAGTCCACATAATATTTAGTTATAATTCCATCCAGAAAAAGCATTGCAACATTTTGGCAATCGCCCATATCACCTTTGAAATGTGGTGGTGAGTATTCCATGGCCAAGTTTTGTTATGTTTTTTTTATTTTTTTTTATTCTTTTTGCCTGAACTTTGCCGCTATTAAAAAAAAAAGATAAATACATAAACAGTGTTGGGGGAGTGGAGGATTGCACCAAACCACTTAAAAAGTATTATTCTAGCTTCATGCTTTCCATTTTATCAACACTTGAATATGGGTACGTTTCATAAAAGAGCAACATTTTGAATAAAAGTTTAGAATATATATATAATATAAAATAATAATATTGTGAAACACTACATCCACATCAGATTCAGAACGATGATCAATCACAGATGGAGTAGATCAAGTACATCAACACCCCAAATGCTTGCACAGTCCTGCAGCTCGTCCTGGGTCCACATTTTGTTCAGTAACATTAGATAGTTTTGATTTATATGATATTTAATGTTGATGATCACATTATTTTGGATATGCATCTGCTTAGATAAGATCGCTTGTTTAAATGCGTCTTCCTCACGTGTGTTTTGCTCTAGAGATTCTGTACTTATTCAGATGCATAATAGCACCTCCTAGCGTCTAACAGTGAAAACAACGAAAATTCTGTTTTTGGCTGGGAAGTGTTTTCTCACAAATAACAGAAACTTCTGTGTTTGTCAGGGAAAGAGTTAACGCATTTAACTTACTTGTCAGCCCCAGACCAACTTAGGTCATCTTACATTCCATACAGTTGATTGATGAAGAATATGATGCAGGGTAATAGCTCACTGTATGATGAAGCCTATAGAATGCCGTAAGAATGTCCCTAAAATTCAAGATATGAGGCAAAAATGCCCGTTTGAGTTTTAGTGTCAGGATGATTTTACACTAGGCATGTTTGTTGTGATCCGCTCTCGCTCGTATACAAGGTAAATCACCAACCCTATCATCACTTACATGTTTTATTGAACTAAATGCATCGTCATAAAACTCCTGTGTAGGTTACTTTTTTGCTCACCCCCCTGTTTCACATGATTCATTCACATGATTCGTGGCACAGTTTGGGCGCTCAACCGAATTCAGACCACCTCCTTCAGGCAGTCTCGAATTCGATACCCCTGAGGTCTGCATGGTAGCTTTCACATCACCAATTTTTCATGTTTCGAACTACTATGGTCTCATTTGAAAGCAGACACCTAGCAGTTTACTGTAAAGTCAAAATGATAATATTTTTTATAATCAAAAAAAGCTATAATAAGCTTCAAAGTTTTGTAAAGTTATTAGAAATTTATTTGTATGAAATATCTTTATGAAAATAAAATTGAAGTGGGCCTTGTAGCAATCTAGAAATGCACTACAGCTAAAGCCACAAGTCAGACCATGTTATATTTCAGATCTGAAGATGATCATTCTAAAACTCTGAATTTTATTAAACGTTTTACAAGATCGTTTCATGTGATTTTATTTTGAGATATCGCTGAAATATCAACTGATGTTTATTGCCACATCTTCTCAGCTTTCATTCGCTATATTGCCTCTATTGTTTAGAGGTGCAAACTGCCCCATTCAGTTTGTCTCCCCGGCACACATTCACACTTCTGCAGACTGGTTATGGCTCCAATTATTATTCTTTTGTCTGCATTATAATTACTAACGATTCTCTATTCAAACTGTTCTATTCAAACCTCATTTCTAAATCAAACCTCTCACTTTACCCTCACTGAGACTCTATTGAATGCATTTCGTCCAAATAAGCATTTCAGTAGTTTTACATTTAGAAAATGTTCATAAAAATAAAGTATTTACTCAGTGGCAGGTGCATCTAGGGCAAGCTAACATGTTAGCTTAGCACACCAGCAAAACAACAATTTATACGATTAAAATCATGTTTTATTCAAAACTAGCTTCATATCACTTTATAATTTATAAGTCGAGTGTTTTATATAACAATATGTGATCTCATATAGCTTCGGGTCAAAAAATCTGACAGAAAATATACAATGCTAAAAGCTATGTGGAATAGCATTGCATTATAAATATTATCTATTATGAAACCACCCAACATGGCATAAAGAACACAGACCAACCATATATTGCCGCGATTGTGTGTTTATGGTCTTAAAACGTGTCTATATGCATAAAATAGCGATATAACGATCTCTGGAAGCTGTTTTGGAAATGTCAGATACTTCCTGAATGTCACATGGTGTGTCTGTTCTTCATGTGTTCCACATGGGAGTGAATTTTCAGTAGTACAGCTTTCCAGCGCCCTCCGGCTGCCAGAGTGAATTGAAAACACAGCATATCACAGTATACTGCGCTCATAATCATACATCCGCGGATTTTGGATAAAGATTTAATAAATAATACTTCTCTGTATAGAAATTTGACTCAAATATGTGAGAATCTATCAATATTTCTCCACATCTGCACACATTTGAAGTAAAAGCCCTGAGGGAAGTTGTTTTGTCGAGTGTCTTCATGACGACCACAGAGGAGTTTTTTATGAATGGGAGCAAATGACGCGCATATTACAATCAAAAGGTAGCGACGCCCAAGATCATATTCATAACTCCTGGCACATATTAACACATTACGGTTACTATAAGAATTTGAGAATAAAACAGAGGTAAAAAAATTAAAATTTAGTCTTAGATCTTTTTAATGATGTATAGTTCCCTATATCGAGGGAACTTCGCACTGCGTCGGAACGACGATTTGGGGATACTCCCTTAGCATGAACGCGTCTGAAGTATGAATGAAACTAGTCCAATCCTTATTGGTCCTACGTCATGACGTAGATGTGACGGCATACCCGGAAGCTATAAAGGGGAGCCCGGCGCATAGTAGCGTCAGTTATCGCTCTTCAGCATAATGCTCTGTGTGTGTTTGAACATTGTCTGTCTATTTATTGTTGTCTGTCCCATATATATAATATATTATATCAGTAAAAAGAGACCTAGAACGAAGATATGTCTAGTTCTGAGTTCAAGAGGTGCGTGCATCCGTGTCCCCGCTACATCTCGGGAACGGACACGCACTCTCTTTGTGTACAGTGCCTGGGCGTTCAGCATGCTCAGGCGGCTCTCGAGGGAGCCGCCTGCAGCCACTGCGAGCTGCTGACGCTCAGGGTGCTGAGGTCTCGGTTGGCGGTCTTTGACGAGGCCGGCCAACCACGCGAGCCCCGTGGTTCTGGGCCTGCGACCGCTGAGGCGGCGCGGCGTCGCAGATCATGGGGCTCGCAGCTGGACGTATCAGCGGAGATTGAGACTGCCGAGGCACTTTCTCAATCTTCCTCTGATAGTTCAGAGATTCTCCCACATCCCACCCGAAGCGGCTTCTTCCCCCGGGGTGGAGAATCAGATGTTGATTCTCTCCGGATCCGAGGATCCGGAAGATATCAACATCGAGGCGGGTGGGGCCGCATATATGTCACCACCGCACCCACCCGCCCAAGAGGAGCTTATCGAGGTACTGACTCGTGCCGTGGCCAAGTTAAATATCGATTGGCCACAAGAGAGGCAGGAAGTCCAGCCATCCAGCAGGCTGGACGACCGGTTTCTCTCGCGCCGGGCTCAGTCGCCTCGCCGGGGCTTGCCGTTCTTTCCGGACCTGCACAACGAGTTGTGTAGGTCCTGGAATAGACCATACTCCGCGCGCATATCCAACCCCCCAGTATTAGATTATGCTAATGTTATGGGTGCGCGCGAGGCAGGCTACGGGACGATCCCGCGGGTGGAAGATGCTCTCGCGAGCTATCTGTCACCCGAATCAGCATCGTCCCTAAAAGCCCCGGTACTGCCCACCAAGCCATGCAGGGACACATCAGCGTTGGTGGGGCATATATGGCGGCGGGTCGGGCTGGTAGCGCTCTGCACACGCTATCGATATTGCAGGCGTACCAGGCCGACCTATTAAAAGAGCTTGACGAGGGAGAAGGTCCCTCCCCGGAGGATGTATTAGAGCTTAGGAAGGCTGCTGATCTGTCTCTCCGCGTCACCAAGGAGACGGCCCGTGCCATCGGCCGCTCCATGGCCTCTATGGTGACAGTGGAGAGACACCTATGGCTAAATCTGTCGGGGATGAAGGAGAAAGATAAGACTTTTCTCCTAGACTCCCCGATCTCGCCTTCTGGCCTGTTCGGCGACGCCGTTAATTCGGTCGTCGACAGGTTTCAGGAGGCGAGGAAACAGTCAGCAGCCTTCCGACAGTTTCTCCCTCGTCGGCCAAAACCAGCAAAGGCTGCCACTAGTGGGCAGCCGCAGCCGTCAGCCAGCTCCTCGCACCGTCAGGTGCAAAAAGAGAGCGTCGCTTCTAGAGCCCCTCCTCCGGGAGCTTGGCAACAGAGGCGGCGCTCTCACCAGCAGGCTTCCGTGCAGAAGGGCGATCTAAGGAACGTCCTTCTCGCTAAGAAGGCTGCTGGGAAGAAGTCCTAGCTGTGGTAGGGCTTCAGAGAGCGGTCCCCCTCGCGCGGGAACAACCGAGGTTGTCTCTCGCGCGACGCTCTCGAAGGGAAAACGATGTGGTAATCCCGCCGTCACAGACGCTTCGGGCCACATCGTTTTTCCTAGGGCACGTTTCGATCCAGTCGCCTCGAGTAAGACCTGCGACTGGGCGGGACGAGTGTCCAAATATCGAAAATCGTATTTCGTCCCCTGCCGGGCATCCGCTTCAGGGGACGAGAAACGAGACTCAAATAACACCCGAGACCAGCCTCGAGAGGCTGATTCCCTTAGTAGATTATCTCGGCGCATGGAAATGCCTTCCGAATATATCCACATGGGTCCTGCGTACTGTAAAAATAGGGTACAGACTGCAGTTCGATCACCCCCCGCCAAAGTTCAATGGGGTGACATGGACTGCAGTGGTGCCAGAGCGGGTTCGGGTAATGGAACAAGAAGTAAAATCCTTGCTGGCAAAGGGGGCCATAGAGTGGGTCCCGCCGTCGGAGAGGGAGGCCGGGTTCTACAGCCGGTACTTTATAGTTCCAAAAAAGGATGGAGGGCTTCGGCCGATTTTAGATCTGAGGTATCTGAACCGGTCTCTGAGGAGATTCAGGTTCAAGATGTTAACCATTCCCACGATCGTGAGTCAGATCCAGCCCAAGGACTGGTTCGTCACGATAGATTTAAAAGACGCCTATTTTCATGTCTCCATCCTTCCATGCCACAGGAAGTTTCTGAGGTTCGCTTTCGGGGGCGAAGCGTACCAATATCGAGTGCTTCCCTTCGGTCTAGCTCTTTCCCCTCACACGTTTACCAAATGTATGGATGCAGCTCTGGCTCCATTGAGACTTCAGGGCATCCGGGTACTAAATTACATCGACAACTGGCTTATTCTGGCCCAGTCGTCCGAAATGGCAGTTCAACATCGAGATGTAGTTCTAGCACATATCCAACGCTTGGGGTTGAGGCTCAACACAAAAAAGAGCGTGTTGGCGCCAGCCCAGAAAACGACCTTTCTGGGGGTAGTATGGGATTCGGTTTCGATGCGGGCGCAACTCTCCCCCGCACGAATCAAGACCATTCTGGCGGTAGTCTCAAGAATAAAGCTAGGCCAGAGTATCACTGTGAAACACTTTCAGATAGTGTTAGGGCATCTAGCGGCAGCGTCCAACATTATTCCGTTCGGCCTGCTACATATGAGAGCTCTACAGTGGTGGCTGAAAACCAAGGGGTTTTCCCCCAGAGGGAACCCATTCCGTATGATCAGAGTCACGCGCAAATGCCTTCGGGCTCTAGGTATATGGAAGAAAGCTTGGTTTCTTTCCCAAGGGCCAGTCCTGGGAGCATCATGTTGCCGGAAAACCGTTTCAACAAATGCTTCCCTAACTGGTTGGGGCGCGGTCATGGAAGGCCGCTTTGCGAGGGGTCTATGGGAGGACCATCATTCGACCTGGCACATAAACTGCCTGGAAATGATGGCGGTTTACAGGGCTCTCAGGAGTTTCCTCCCAGAGCTTCGCGGGTACCATGTTCTAGTCCGTACAGACAATACGGCTGTCGTGGCATATCTGAACCACCAGGGGGGGTTGAGGTCGCGCCCGCTATGCAAACTGGCGCATCTCATTCTTCGCTGGTCACAAGACAGACTGTTATCCCTCAGGGCAATGTATATCCCGGGGATACAGAATCAGGGGGCAGATATACTATCGAGGCAAGGGCTGAGGCCCGGGGAATGGCGGCTCCACCCAGAGGTGGTGGAGGCGATTGTCAGGAGGTTCGGCCCAGTGGAAGTGGATCTGTTTGCGTCTCGAGAGACGTCCCACTTTCCACTGTGGTTCTCCCTCACGCACCCAGCCCCGCTGGGGTTGGACGCCATGGTACAGACGTGGCCGAGGCGGCGTCTGTATGCATTTCCCCCCGTCACTCTGCTCCCAGGGGTCCTGGAGAGGGTTCGGCAACAGGGAGTCAGTCTCCTTCTGGTAGCTCCTTGTTGGCCAACTCGGGTATGGTTCTCGGACATAATAGCGCTGCTGGCGGATCACCCGTGGCAGGTCCCTCTGAGGAGGGACCTCCTATCACAGGCGGGGGGCACAATATTTCACCCCCGCCCCGAAATCTGGAACCTCTGGGTCTGGCCCCTGAGGGGGCCAGGTTCCGAGAGGAGGGCCTGCCGGCAGACGTTATAGAGACCTTACTTAGCTCTAGGGCCCCGTCCACTAGGAGATTGTACAGCCTCAAGTGGAATGTTTTCGTCACTTGGTGTAGAGAACGTGAGGTGGACCCAGTTAACTGCCCAGTGGCTTCAGTACTGGAGTTCCTCCAAGATCGTTTCTCTGCAGGGCTTACCCCGTCCACACTTAAGGTGTATGTGGCAGCTATTGGAGCTTTCCACGCTCCGTTAGGTGATGGGCCTTTGGGTAGGCATCAGTTGGTTGTACGCTTCCTTCGTGGGGCGCGTAGGTTAAGACCTGTAGTGCGCACCAGAGTTCCAACCTGGGATCTGGCAGTGGTTCTCGAAGGCCTGGCTGAGGCCCCCTTCGAACCACTGGAGACAGCAGAACCTAAGAATCTAACGCTTAAAGTGGCGTTCCTCCTAGCTATTACCTCTCTCAGGAGAGTGGGAGATCTTCAAGCTTTGGCCATCACGCCAACCTGCTTGGAGTTTGCCCCGGGAGGAGTAAAGGCCGTACTACACCCTAGGCCAGGGTATGTGCCGAAGGTTCCATCCAGTACGGTCAGGTCTTTGGTTCTTCAGGCATTTCATCCTCCGCCCCATGTGACGGCGGAAGAAGGGAGATTATTCCTTTTGTGTCCAGTTCGGGCCCTAAGGATCTATCTGGAAAGGTCAGCTCAGTGGAGGAAATCAGACCAACTTTTAGTGTGTTTTGGCTCACCCAAGAAAGGGCTGCCTACGTCAACCCCTACTATCAGTAATTGGATTGTGCAGGCAATAGCCTTGGCATATCAGGTGCGCAATCTGCCTTCACCTATTGCCTTGAGAGCCCACTCGACTAGAGGCATGGCCTCTTTGGTGGCCCTTCTGTCCGGAGTCCCTATGCAGGACATCTGTGAAGCGGCTGGCTGGGCTACTCAGCACACATTTATAAGGTTTTACAGCCTACACCTCCCTGCGACCCCCGGCGGCAGGGTACTCCAGTCCTGATTGTGCCTGGTCTCCAGCTCACAATAGGGCAGGCGTATCCTTGGTGTGGCCTAGTGGGTACTCATTCCCCAAATCGTCGTTCCGACGCAGTGCGAATTTCCCTCGATATAGGGAACGGCTCGGGTTATGTATATAACCCTTGTTCCCTGAGAGGGAACGAGCACTGCCTTTTCGCCGCCACACCGCGTATCGCCTGAGAGCATTATGCTTCATCGCGATAATTGACGCTACTATGCGCCGGGCTCCCCTTTATAGCTTCCGGGTATGCCGTCACATCTACGTCATGACGTAGGACCAATAAGGATTGGACTAGTTTCATTCATACTTCAGACGCGTTCATGCTAAGGGAGTATCCCCAAATCGTCGTTCCGACGCAGTGCTCGTTCCCTCTCAGGGAACAAGGGTTATATACATAACCCGAGCCGTTTGTTAAGGTAATTACTTACACCTGATAGTAATTTTGAGCTAATTTAAGCAAAGAGAGCTTCAGCACGTCCTCGTCCTCGTGACGGTTATCAGGTTTTAATATTGTGTTGTTTTTAGTCTGTTTTGCAAGACTAAAAACAACACAATGTTTTTAGCAAACAAAAATATACAAAAAGCAGAACTGTTGTCTCCGACTCAGCAATACACACTGGCGTTTCATTTGATTTGATTCAATAGACCATAAAGATAATCTTTTTTTTTTTATGTATTTGCCATTTTCATAAAGAGAACCATTTGCTTCTCTCCTAAATGAATGAATCAAATGAATAAATGACTCAGTCTCAATTAGACATTTACTGCCACCTGTTTCTTATTTAGAGTATAAAATAATATATATTTTCATTTTAATAAAAACAACATTAAAGGTATAGTTTACCTAAAAAAGGTAAAAAAAAAAGGTATAGTCTTTTGGGAATAATGTCTTAGCCAAATTTGATGTGTGATCAATTAACGATTAATTTGATTAATTAATCGTCACATTGTGTAATTAATTAGATGAAAGAAAAAAAAAAACATTTAATCGCGTAAAAGCCCTACAGTTTACTTGATTTTACTTTTTACTAAAAAATATTATTAGCTTATACTGAAAAGGCATTTTCTTTAGCAAATGTAAAACTTTTGTTAATGTAATGCAAAAACATTCTGTCTTACTGTGTAGCCACTGGCAAGTCTGTTGTATGCAGGGTTATGCAGAATATTTGAAGTTCTCTGTCAAGGTTACATGATTTTATTTCCCCCTTGGCAGTCATAGATACATTTATTTATTATTATTTACCTGTCGGTTTTGTGGGATATCCTCTGCAGGGCAAACACTAGGTGTTCTTTTAACCCTCAGGCTAAAGTTATTTAAGTTGTCACCCCACCTATGACGCTGGCCTGCCCACAACCATGATTTATTGACAATTGTGCTTGACACACTATTTAAATGCAGGGAAGGGAAGCAAAGGCCTGGCTGGGCCCGATAAGAGAAGAAGGCTCTGGAAATAATGAGGGCCCATCTTCACCTCCTCTCTGCATTTCTAAATACACTCCGGACCAGCTTTCCGTTCAGCCTCGGCACTCCCAGCATGCCAGGGCATGAACCAAGCGATCCAGTGAAGTATGAAAAAATGAGAATTTGAGAACAGAACAGCAGCCATGGGACAAAACAACGCAGTTCTAAAGGTCACAAACAGCTTGCCTTTAGGATGCAATTGAGTTTCCCCATAGATGCGCAGAACACAGTGTGCTTCATGTTTAATTCAAAGCTTATTTGCCATTTCTTTGTTATAAATTGTGAAATTTACTAACATTTTCAACAGCATTTTTTTTTTCAGTGTGGAACATTCATCATGTGCAACTGATAATTTTTAATGTGATTTTTGGGGAAGAAGGTTTTTGTCGGTATAGAAATATAGTTCATTAACTCACCCTTATGTTTTTCTGAACCTGAATAACTTCTGATAATGCAATGAAACATGACAAATTGTACGGACATGATTTTTGGCCAGGCTGTCATACAAAGTAATTATGAACTCATGCAAAATGAGAGAACCAACAAAATACTAAGAAATTATTATGTTGTTGTCAGTGTGTGCTTTTGGCATTATGACAGGTGAAGTGAATAACACTGATTATCTCTTCATCATGGCACCTGTTAGTGGGTGGGATTTATTAGGCAGGAAGTGAATATTTTGTCCTCAAAGTTAATGTATTAGAAGCAGGAAAAATGTGCAAGCATAAAGTTTTGACAAGTTTGACAAGGGCCAAATTGTGATGGCTAGATGACTGGGTCAGAGCATCTCCAAAACTGCAGCTCTTGTGGGGTGTTCCCGGTCTGCAGTGGTCAGTATCTATCAAAAGTGCTCCAAGGAAAGAGTAGTGGAGAACTGGTGACAGGGTCATGGGCGGCTTATTGATGCACGTGGGGAGCGAAGGCTGGCCCGTGTGATCTGATCAAGCAGACGAGCCACTGTAGTTCAAATTGCTCAAGAAGTTAATACTGGTTCTGATAGAAAGGTTTCTGAATACACAGTGCATCACAGTTTGTTGTGTATGGGGTAGCATAGCTGCAGACCAGTCAGGGTGCCCATGCTGACCACTGTCCACCATAGGAAGTTTCAACAGTGGCATGTGAGCATCAAAACTGAACCACGGAGCAATGGAAGAAGGTGGCCTGGTCTAACGAATCATATCTTCTTTTACATCACATGGATGGCCGGGTGCGTGTGCGTCACTTGCCTGGAGAACACGTCACCAGGATGCACTATGGGAAGAAGACAAGCCATGTTCTGCTGGGAATACTTGGTTCCTACGTGGATGTTACTTTGATACAAAGCAACTAAACATTGTTGCAGACCATGTACACCCTTTCATGGAAACAGTATTCTCTGGTGCCTGTGGACTCTTTCATCAGGATAATGTGCCCTGCCGCAAAGCAAAAGTGGATCAGCAATGGTTTGAGGATCACAATAGCAAGTTTGAGGTGTTGACTTGGCCTCGAAAATTCCCCAGATCTCAATCCAATAGAGCATCTGTGGGATGTGCTGAACAAACAAGTTAAGCTCCAGCCTTAAATAAAGACAAGTGAAGCTATTCAAGATCTCAAGGAGCAGGGTTGAAGACCTCTGATCTAGTCGAGTCCATGCCTTGACGGGTCAGGGCTGTTTTGGCAGCAAACTGGGGACCAACACAATATTAGTCATAATGTTATGCTTAATCTGTGTATATTTGAATAAATGTATAAAATGGGGACTGGAGCTAAACATGAAAAAGTACATAAAGGGTCATAAAAGTAGTTAGCATGACTCATTATGCACTATATACCACATTTTCATATAATAGTTTTCTGTGAGGGAAAAGACTGAAATCTAAGTGAATATTAACTGATAATGTTGGTGGTTAACTGCTGCATAAAAGACTGAGTCGAGAAAAGGATCAGTCAGATTCTTGAATGAATTATTCAGATTGGTTTTATGAACTGGGACTGAAAAACATTTTATTAATGAATCGAGCATTGCTACAGTACAGTACATCTCTCAAACTCCCATGAACTGGAATGACTTCAGGGTAAGTAAATGATGACAGAATTATTTAATTTCTGGGTGAAGTATTTCTTTAATAAGATTGAAATAAAGATAGTTGTTTGATTCAGAGGCATCTTAATAGTGCCGGGTGAGAATGCCCTAATATAATAATTTGAATAAATCATTCAGATACATAATATAGACTGTATTATCCTAAGCATTGAAGCAGTGTGGTACAGTAATACCTGTAGGCTTATAGCATGTGCGGTCACATGTCAGTTTATCAGTGTTTATGATGTTTATTATTCATCTAAGTCAGACAGATGAGTAAAGACATACATTGAGTTTTAGCCAATATTTTAGCCCGTCCTGGGCTGTCAATCAAACACAATTAAGCATAATATAAATGTTTCATATTATCACCTTTTAGGCTAATTTTCAGAAATGAAAAGGGGCACTTCATCTTTTGTGAGATGTACAATAAACTCATCAGTAAAGTTTTGGCCATCATTCGGACAGGGTCCGCTACAACAGTCTTGTACTAATAATGAATAAAAGCAAGATGACAACATTATGTTATAACCGTAATTACGTTTTATATCTCCATGCAGCATTTATTCTCTGGCTATGTAGGCATCATTGTCTGACTCTGGTTTGAACGGAACACTGACAGTTTCTGATATTTTCAGTGCGAAAGATTGTCCTGTTTTGTTGCTGAGCTTTTGAAGCTCCACCGCTTCTATATAGGGGGCCGGGAGCACCAGCTCATTTACATTAAAAAGGAATAAAATGGCTAATTTATCCCCAAAAAGTCAGTAGCGCCTCACTGTAAAACATGTGATCCAGGGTTGGTGTAGGTTTAGGGTTGGGGTGTAGGTGTAGCCTCAGCCGGTTTTTCCAATTCTAAAGGGATGTCTGGGAGAGGTGTGTTGTGTTCTTTAACAGTCCACCTGGCAAAATGCTGTGTTTTCAACCGTGACAATGAGCGTTTGCCAGGATCAACTAAACACTGGATTTTCAAATAGCAAATTCACCTACACACTCTGGGGACAGTTTGCAATTTTACATTGTGTAAAAATGTCCTCTTTAAAGGTGATGTATATAATTTCTTGCTGTTAAAATACTCTCTCATAGACTCAAAATACTCACATTTGTTAGCTGATCCTGCCCAAGGCGTTGTCACAAAACTTTGTTTGTTTAAAAGGCCCAACCAGGACAGCATAGTAACAGTGGCTCAACCAATGATGTGAGCTGTAGGCATGGCTATCTGTTGTTCTGACCAATGAAAGATGATGGGAGTGAAAACCTGCTTATAAACAACTTCAGAAGCTTTGGACTTTGGAAACTTTGGAAAGTTCAAACCTGCTGAAATGTGTCTGCACTAACTCTAACTCAGAAGCTTCAGTAGTCATCAAATGCTCAGCTAAATTGGTTCAGGCACAAAAAACACTGTCAGTCTGTCCCCGCTGGATTGAAGCCTGGCAAGTTTTTTCATCATCTTGTGTCCTTTCTAAGCAGTTTACATTTAAAATGTGTAGCGAGACAGCTAATCAGTAAAATCTGGGAACCTTGTGGTGTGCATGCTTCGCAAAAGCGGAGGCAATCTGTCGCTGAGGGACAAGTAATTGACTTCTGTTGTACCAGTGCCACTGCTGCTGTAGTTAGTTTGGGTTTCTCAATCTCTCAGCCGACAATTTCCCAATGACCCTAAATGGCCTTCCTTCATGACTGCCTACTAGCCATCAACCCCCCAATGTTTGCCTGACTGCAAGCAATGATAGCAGATGATACTGGATCTGATTCACCCATAGGTAGAGATTGCTCTTTAAATAGAACTGTAGCTCAGCAAATCAAGTGTGATGACTTGGTTGGTTCACTTATAACTTTGTTTTGGACTTTTTCTTCAACAAGAAAGGAAGCCCAGATTAAAGAACTCAAGCTTGCGGGAAAATAAATTACCAGTTGTAAGAGGAAGCTGGATGCCCAGGTTTGAAAAGTGCTTCAATCTCAGGTTGCGTGTTGTAATGTATTCCTAGTTCTGCTTTGATTCAGGTTGTTTAACTGGAAAACAGCTTTAATGATAATGCAACATCTTTCGGTACAAAAACAACAACTCCTCCTGTCTGTTAGCCTGCTAGCGGGATAGCTGCAAACTTTTTATAGTTGTTTACTTTTAGTTAGTTTCACACTTACCTGCAGTCGGTACAGTTTCCAGTTTTGACCTTTCCTCTGAACATATTTAATACCTGGGTTTCTAAGATGAGAGTGTTTAAAATGTTCAATACTCAAGGCAAAATATTAGCTGCATCTGAAATTGTATCCTTGTCTACTACATACTAGATGGAAAACACTATGTGAAAATAGTAGTATGTCCGAAATCACAGTATTCATAAAACAAGAGGTGAATAAAACCTGGATGACCTCCCACAGGAGAGGATCTGTGACGAAGTCATGTGACAACAACAACAGCCAAATGAAATTACTACATCTGGATTACATTGAAGGAATTTTCTGTTTATCGCATATCACCTCATTCTGGTTGGATGGCTTTTCTCACAGTCAGATTATTAGGGCCTGAGCACTTATGGTGAAAGGACACTTTTTGGAATTGTTCAGTCTGTTCTTCTTCTTCTCCAAAATTAATCACATTTTTTGAGGGCCTAAATATGCTTAAGAACTCATACAACTTTGCAGACACGGCAAAAGTGGTGAAAATGTTGGTCTTATATGGGTTTCATTATTAGGGTGGCAAAATGGCTGAATAGCGGCACCTACTAAATTTCAACTAAGCTGCGTTTACGCTACATTTGACGTTCAAGTATAACATTCAGAAGACACATAACAGCCCAATACCTACAAAAAAGTCACTGGGAGCAAAATCTGAAAACCCAACAGGAAGTGAGATATTTAAAATTTTCTCTACAAAATTGTTGCAGTTTTTGCTATTTCCAGACGTTGTACTTTAACAAACTTCTCCTAGAGATTTTTATCAGATCAACATCATATTTGGTCAGTCTAATCTAAAGGCCTTGATGATGTTAAATTGTGAAGATCTTGAGGTTTCCCTGAAGAGGTCCATGGCGGCTTGACAAATTTTGATCTTTTGCCTAGTCTAGTCTGAAGAAATCTACATACCTATATTAAGTTAGTCACAGCACCACCTGCTGGCAACTGGGAACGGCATTCTTTACACTGTTATTCACTCCCTGAAACAAATTTAAATATGCCATAGAGTGCCAAACATGCTTGATACATGTTAAACACTTGGCTGAGTGCTAAAGCATGCTAATATCATCAGGATTGCAGTGGCTCAGTGGTTCATGTAGGTTGTCTACAAATGGGAAGTTTTGTGGTTTGATCCCTGGTTCCACCTGACCAAGTGTCGAGATATCGGTGAGCAAGACACATAACCCCAGCTGCTCCCGACGAGCTAGATGGTGCCTTGCATGGCTGACACTGCCGTTGGTGTTTGAATGGGTGCATGTGAGGCAAGATGTAAAGTGCTCTGGATGGCCATGGGTCTGTTGAAAGTGCTATTAAAAATGCAGTTCATTTACCATGACACAGGAAGTTGTTGTAACTCAGGCATACTTTTTACACTTTTCCGACATGTGGAAGCATGTTTTGACAATGCTCAGTACATTTGATTGTGAAATACATGTAAGTGCAATATAGACTGAAATTATTGTCCTTTTTATCCTATAGGAAACTTACAGTAACCTTAAATACACAGTTCAGAATCTTAATCAGTGTTTAACTCTTTCACCGTTTAATGGAATTGATATTCACCGCTTCCCGTTTGTAGACAATTGATAGGCATTTCTGTCATTTAATAAAAATGCTTCCTCGAAATTGATGGAATTTAGTTTCGTGTTTTCACTGTTATATGGTAAAGTTGACCAACAATGCCGCATTTTTGTGTTATTTAAGGTGTCTTCATGTGTTTGTAATATGCGCAAAAAGGGTGCACAATGCGCATACACTCTGCTTATTACACACACAGGGAAGCGCAGCGCAGCAGCTTTGTGCGTGATCGTCATTCTTTAGCTCCACCCACACCTCGTTTTTTTTCCGGAAAGACTCGATACAGCCTATATTTCTTTTATAAATATAATAAAACTAAAGACTTCTCAGAGATATGAAGGATGCAATACTACTCTAAAGGTACTCAAGATTGACATGAGATTGACTGAAACTGAGTGTTTCAACCCCCCTTTAAGGCACAACAATTTTGGACCAATCTAAGTGCACCATGCGCTTTAGACCACGCGCTTAGATTGTTAAAATCGGGCCCTAAACAAAATATAGATAAAAAACTGCCTAATGTTAATTGAAAATAAAATAAAATGTCGACCCAGGATGAGCTAAAGGTCTGTGAAGCTTTGGGGGTGTTGATGAGCTCTTATTTTTTCTTAGCTTTTTGCTGAAAATGTTGGCAGAATTTTACATTTTTTGGCAGAATTTTTCAGAATTTATGACGAAACGCTTCACCGCCATTGACAGAATGTTCTGGCTTTCTATGTTTTCACTGTTATACATAGAGGGCGCTATGACATCATCTGAAAGAGTAAAGAAACTCCAGATCAAGAGTTAAATGCCTGATTTCAAGTAGATGTTTGACTTAGTAAGTTCTAGCCACACTTTTGAAGCGATAAAAGTTATAGAAACTTCTAAACAATATAAACGAAGTCATGTGATTCATCACTGGCCTCATCACTAGTCTCAGTCGGTATTTTAAGATGTTTTGAACTTTGGTTTTAGTTTGCTTCGCGTTAATTCTGATTTGAGGAGGAATGTGTGGTATTGCAACGTAGACGACGGGGCTCAGGGAGTAATTCTCAGGTTATTTTCTCGATTGTGACATCATCTGAGTGAACAGGCTTCAATAATTCAGAGCAGCACTGCTGTCTCTGTTCTATCAGAGAGATATTTGGTGTTCTGGGTAAATAATTGATTCTCCTCTGACTGTTGCTCCTGGCAGGCTGATCTCATGAGGGCGTGGATGTATGCGTTTTTCATCTTTTCCACGTATCATGCTTTAACATCTGATATCTTGCTATAGCTTTTTTTAATGGAGCTAATGGGAAAAGCACAATTTTAAGAAAAAGCGTGTATATTTGTGCATATTCTTTGCACATGTTTTTTATTTGTGTCCCAGGGTTATGCAATATTTAGAATTGGATTTCTTCAATTGAACTTTGATAATGAACATGATGGACAGTCGTGATTTGAATTTTATGACAGAATTAAAAATAAGTTTTCAATTGGTAGTATTTATTAAGATCTTAATTCAATTACCCATAAACATGTTTGATGTGTTCCAAAGTAAGCCTTCCAAGGCAGCATCCGTACAGTCATGTAACCTTATAAGTGAAAGATGTTGGATAGATTTTGATTTTAGCATCCTAGCATGTTAGCACTTACAGTTTTTGGGTGAAATAGATTTAGCTTGCATTTGACTATTTTTATTTATACTTTCAGCTGATAAAGTTTAGTTTATACAGTTTGAAATCAGTGTGTGTGTGTGTGTGTGTGTGTGTGTGTGTGTGTGTGTGCGTGTGTGTGTGTGTTCATGCGTGTGGACTTGTGTTTGTGTGTGTGTGTGTGTGTGTGTGTGTGTGTTCATGCATGTGAACTTGTGTTTGTGTGTGTGTGAGTATGTGTGCACATACGTATGTACGTGCACTTGTGTGTTTGTGCATGCATGTGTGTGCATCCATGTGTGTGTGTGTGTGTGTGTGCATGTGTGTATACATTTGTGTGTTGCTTGAGTGTGTGTACGTACGAGTGTATGCCTGTGCGCACTTGTGTATGTGTGTTTGAGTGTGTGCAACTGTGTGTGCATGAGTGTGTGTGCATGTATAAGTGCGTTTGTGTGTGTGTGTGTGTGTGTGGTGTGTGTTTGCATGTGTGTGCTTGTATTTGTCTGGGTGTGTACATACACACATACACATTACACATTATTTTACTGATTACAGTATTGTAGCTGTATTTTTTTATTTATTTTTTATCACCATGTCCCTTTAGGGCATTACAAAATATTTGACTATATAGTGGCAATATTTTATTTATTTATCTATACATTTGTTGCCATTTTGTGTATCCCCTAAATTTCATTCAATTTGTTTAGCAAATTCCTCTTCCTCTCATTTTAATTCAAACACTTTTCTTGAATTCTAAATCTTTCAACATCAATGCCTGATAAAGGATCGCTGTAATGTGCCGAGAGATTTGGATAGAAAAAACGACAGCAAGAAAGGAGATAAGGTGGTGCAAGGAATTTAAAATAAGAGTCAGAGACCATGAACAAGAAAAAAGTCATCTCATTCTTTCTTGTGGCTTTCCACCCCGACCCCCAGATGGGATTCAGTCGCTAAATTAACTGCGCTGTCTTTCTGCTTTTGTTTGGGCGGCAGAATGCTCTCCGTGTCCAATCAGCCGGGCTCCGGAGTGCGTCATCTGGATTGATGTGGCTTTTCATTATGGCGTCTCCAGGTGTCAGTCCGACATTCACACCGCTGCCACGGATATAGCGAATTGCTCTGTGCTCCTGAAAGCAGACACGACCCAATAATAGCCAGGTGTAATAGAATGTTACTCTGCCACTAATTGCCTCTGGCTGTCTTCTGGTAAAGCCACCAATACCTGAGTAAGGTCTGAGTGATTTTTTTAGTCAAACTATTCAGTACTAGTTTAATAAAGCATAAATATTTTGATGCCAGAATTTTCTTAACGCTAAAAAAATAAAAAATAAAAATGAAAAAGGTTTTGAGTAAAATGTTCCAGCACAATTCCTTGTTTGTCTAAATTCTGTGTACTTTTTCCATTCTCTATATTCATGCAGGCCTCTTGTTGAAAGCAAATTTTCTCCACCGAATCCAAACCTGTAATCATTGCAAAGTTTACTTAGTGTTTTAGTGCTCTTTTATTATGTTATGTGATTAATTCATGCGTTCCAAAAAGTGGCATTTCCCGCATTTCCCTCGCCACCCTCTTATTGCCTGTTTTCATTCAAATGCAGCCGTCTCCATGGTGATTGTTGCCACGAAAGGCTTAAAAGAAATCATTGGTAATCATGCTGCAATCAGCAATGTTTGAATGAAAGGCATGCAATTCAAAGTGCATATTAAAGGAGGTATAAGGGAGTGGATGGAAAGCAATAAGCAGGCTCAAAATTATGTATTTTTCTTTTCTTCCCTGTGATCACACTTAAAAGCGTTTACACCCTTGCAGGGTATACATAATTAACTTGTAAAAAAAGGGGGGGGGGGGTTATCTTGGTTCTGCTGCTCTTAAAGTATTTCTTCTGAAATTGTAATTTAAATTTGATCGTAATTGAAATTGAGATTTACATGATTTGAAATACACTACATGTCAAGTAATCTGATATTTTTAGACTTTTTGACCTTGACAGTCTATGGTGTAATTTCCTCTATTTATTTAGATTGTTTTTATGCTTTGTTTTGTTTGTATTGATTCGTGTTTTGCTTTTCTTTTCATTTTTTGTCCAAATTGTTTAGTTTTGGGTTTTGCTTCTATTGTTTTGTGTTTGTGATTGTTTTTGTTTAGTTTTGTTGTTTAATTTGTTCAATTTGTTTAGGTATTGTTTTGTGTTTTGATTTTGTTTAGATTTGTTATGTTTTGGATTGTTTTGTGTTTTTTATATTGCATTGTTTTGTGTTTTGTTTTGTGTTTTGTTAAAGTTAGTTGTTTTGTTTGCATTGTTTTGTGTTTTGTTATGTTTTAAGTTAGTTGATTTGTTTGCATTGTTTTGTTTTGTTATGTTTTAAGTTAGTTGATTTGTTTGCATTGTTTTGTTTTGTTATGTTTTAAGTTAGTTGTTTTGTTTGCATTGTTTTGTTTTGTTATGTTTTAAGTTAGTTGTTTTGTTTGCATTGTTTTGTTTTGTTATGTTTTAAGTTAGTTGATTTGTTTGCATTGTTTTGTTTTGTTATGTTTTAAGTTAGTTTTAAGTTAAGTTTGTGTTTTTTAAAGTTAGTTGATTTGTTTGCATTTTTTGTGTTTTTTAAAGTTAGTTGATTTGTTTGCATTTTTTTGTGTTTTTTAAAGTTAGGTTTTTTTGCAATTGTGTGTTTTGTTTTGTTGTGTTTTGTTTAAATTAGTTTTTTTTGTTTTCTATGTTTTGTTTAAGTTAGTTGTTTTGTTTGCATTGTTTTGTTGTTTTGTTTGCATTGTTTTGTTAAAGTTAGTTGTTTTGTTTAATTTTTTTTTTTGTGTTTAATTGGGTTGTTTTGTATTATGTTCATATTTGTGTTTTGTTCGCTTTAGTTTTTTATTTTTGTGTTTTGCGTTTTATTTTGTTATGAAATATTCATGTTTTTTTTTCACAAATATTTTTTCCTCTTAATTATGATATAAGGGCAGATGTGTCACCCTGATATTTTTGGTCAAATTGAATTACATTTATAATATATAAACTCAAGACATTAGAGTTGTGTATTCAAATAATTGTATATGGTTAATTAATTTCCTTTAATTAAAGAAGAAATCGAGAAAAGTCATTGACCAACCATTTGTGTCCCCTTCTTTTTAGATCGATGACATGCAGTGGCCCAATGGTGAGATGGAAATTCCCAGCTCTGTCTGCAGTCAGCCCTGTAAGACAGGTGAACGCAAGAAGATGGTGAAAGGCATGCCATGCTGCTGGCACTGCGAGCCCTGCGACGGCTACCAGTACCAGTACGACGAGACTTCCTGCAAGCTGTGCTCTTATAACATGCGCCCGAACCCCAACCGGACGGCCTGCCAGCCCATCCCGATCGTCAAGCTGGAGTGGCATTCTCCCTGGGCCATCATCCCTGTCTTCCTGGCTATGCTCGGTATCATCGCCACCATCTTCGTCATGGCAACTTTCATCCGCTACAACGACACGCCGATCGTAAGAGCGTCCGGGAGGGAGCTTAGCTACGTTCTGCTGACCGGGATATTCCTGTGTTACATCATCACCTTCGTAATGATCGCCACACCGGATGTGGCTGTTTGCTCCTTTAGACGAATCTTCCTTGGGTTGGGAATGTGTATCAGCTATGCCGCTCTGCTCACTAAGACCAATCGAATTTACCGTATCTTCGAGGAAGGGAAAAAGTCAGTTACTCCACCTAAACTGATCAGCCCGACATCTCAGTTAGCAATCACATCTAGCCTCATCTCCTTCCAGCTCCTAGGGGTCCTCATTTGGTTTGGAGTGGATCCTCCGCACACCATAATCGATTACGATGAGCAGAAGACCATAAACCCAGACAAAGCCAGAGGGGTTCTCAAGTGTGACATTACAGACCTACAAATCATTTGCTCTCTAGGATACAGCATCTTACTTATGGTAACTTGTACGGTATATGCCATCAAGACGCGAGGCGTTCCGGAAAACTTCAATGAAGCCAAACCCATCGGCTTCACCATGTACACCACTTGCATTGTGTGGCTCGCCTTCATTCCCATTTTCTTTGGGACGGCACAGTCTGCAGAAAAGGTAATGCTTGTTTTTATGCTTTTGTAAAATGTGCATCAGTTTTTGGTTTCATTTAGTACATCTGTGTCACTTGTGAATCGTTATTTATTCACCCTTGTGTCGTTAAAAATGCAAATACATGTATTTTGTCTGTGGAAGACAGAACGGAGAAAGTTTAAAGGATTGTCACAGTTTTTTTTTTTTCCAGACAACAACTGTCAAGCTCCGAAATAGTCAAGTTTCTGTTTCGTGATGATTCTTTCATGTCAAGTCAAGTCACCTTTATTTAACTTTACAATACAGATCGTTTCAAAGCAGCTTAATGGTGATAATATGAAATTAATGCAGCAAAGATTGTTTTGGCTGTACATTATTTATTTATTTATTTATTTATTTAAGGATAGCCCCTTGAGATGAGGATAGTCCATCTCTTTCCATCTCTTTCAGCTCGAAAAAGGGGGGCCTAAAATGCTTATGACTTTCTACATAAGCTTTAGAAGAAAGTCATTGTCCAGCTTAAGTACATTTTAATTTATTAATTTCCATTTTAAAAATTCAGTTTTTAGGGGACGCTTTCATGACAGTTTTCAACTGAAAAAAAATAACATTTTAATGTGTTCTGGCCATTCATTTACATGGCAACAGCGTTTTGTTGGTCTGAGAATGCAAACTTTGAAATAGGTGACTATGGTAAACCTCGGGATAAAGAGAGAGACTAACATTAGCGTAGATGCCACTGTTCTTATGATGTAACAAGTACATTGGGTGTTTTGGGAATTGTTCCCAATTCTGCCTGCCTTAGTTAATGCAGTCTAACAATCATTTAACTGATTTGAATAATAGAAATTGATAATGTGTGTATGCCATAGAAAAGAGAATTGCTTGAGTCTAGATTTAAACTGACAGAGTGTATCTGCTTCCCGAACAATGCTAAGAAGACTTTTCCAGAGTTTAGGTGCTAAATAGGAAAAGGATCGACCGCCTGCAGTTGATTTAGATATTCTAGGTATTATCAACTGGCCAGAGTTTTGAGACCGCAATAGACGTGATGGAGTATAATGTGTTAAGAGCTCGCTTAAGTACTGGGGAGCTAAACCATTTAGGGCCCTATTTTAACGATCTGAAACGCAAGTGTCAAAGCGCGAAGGGCAAGTAACTTTGTGGGCGGGTCTCGGCGCTTTGGCTATTTTCCCGGCGGGATAAATGGCTCTTGCGCCCGCCGCAAATCTAAAATGGGTTGGTCTGAAGTAGCTTCATTATTCATAGGTGTGGTTTGGGCGTAACGTGAATAAACCAATCAGAGCGTCATCCAACATTCCCTTTAAAAGCAGGTGCGCAAGTTCCCTTATGGGTTGCTATTATTATGGTGTATTTACCAGGCGCACGCCAGGAGCGGTTCACAGCCGAGGAGACTGATGTTCTTGTAAGAGCAGTGAAAGACAGAGAAGTTGTGTTGTATGGGGATGGGAGAAACCCACCCAAAATAGCGTCGGTTAAACAGTTTTTTTCAGTTTTTCAGTCGATTTTTTTTCCTGGTTCTTGATGGACAAACCAATTTATCAGATGTCCTTATATACATATATGTCTTGCCACTATTGGGCAAACAGGTCTGATCCTTAATTACTACGATTAGCCTGAATAATTTGTAAGCTAGATTTATGCCTATTTTTTCACATCTTCGTGGCACACCACAATAATTTCCGTCATCTCATGTGTTAATATTTTTTTTAGTGTAACAATTTATGATTTGCAAAAATAACTTGCATCTGTGTAGATTACATGAGCGCAAGTTCATTCACTAGTTTAGCGACGTGCTTCTGTGGAGGGAAAAGCGCGCTTTGCGCGGATGCAAAATACGAATGACACATGCGTCGGTGTACAAAGTCAATTGCGCTGGGTGCAAGATAGGGCCCTTTGTGTGTTGTAAGTAATAAGCAAGATTTTAAAACGTATGCAATGTTTTATAGTGCAGTGTTGACAGAACTGGACTAATATGATCATACTTCCTGGTTCTAGTAAGAACTTGAGCTGCTGCATTTTGGACCAGCTGTAGTTTTTTTATTAAGCGAGTGGGGCAACCACCCAGTACACTGTAAAAAAAAAAACATTGTTGGTTTAACTTAAAAAAGTAACTAACCTGGTTGCCTTAAAATTTTGAGTCTATTGAAATTAAAAATTTGAGTTGATACAATGAAGGAAATTGGTTTAATAAATAGAAACTCAAAATATTATTGTATCTGAACCACATAAAAAATTTGATAAATCATTAAAATAGCACAATTTGGCATGTTTTCACTGCGTCATCACAAATAAAGCACACATAATTACCCAATATGCTTCTTAAAATAAAATTAATAAATATTTTAAAATCGTATAAAATCTTAAAATAATTAAATAATATTTAATAAAATCTTTTAATAATATTTAAATAAAGGTTGTCGATTCTCAAAACTGTTCATTGTATTAACTCAAATTTTTAATTTCAATGAACTCAAAATTTTAAGGCATCCAGGTAACTTTTTTAAAAATATTTTTTTTACAGTGAAGAGCATTACAATAATCTAGCCTTGAGCTCATGAACGCATAAACGAACTGTTCAGTGGTAATTTAGATATATTTTTAAGATATACAGTTTTACAGATGCTAGAAACATGGCTTTCAAATTAAAGATTAGTGTGGTAGGAAATTAACAGTCATCCTTGTTTTGATATCATTTACTGTATGTATTCTGTTAGTTTTGTGAATTGGTAAGTTTTGTTTGGGCGCAAAGAAATGTAGTGCTTAGTGAACTAACAGTGAAATATTTTGATAACTAACTAACAGTGAAGCCTAACACCATGCTTTTCTAATGATATCTCCCAAGGGTTGCATGTAGGCATGTGCCGATATCAATTTTTCATGTTGCGATTAATTGATGAAGTTTTATCACGGTATACGATATTATCACGATATTGAAATAAGTTGCAAAAAAAAGTGTTGCCATAGCATAACAGCTTTAAGAACTATTTTTGTAAGAACAAAAATAACTGAATGTTTAAATACAATAATACAAAGCACCAAAAATATATACAGCTCTGGAAAAAAAATTAAGAGACCCCCTCATTGAGAAATCAATGTTAAGTGGTCTCTTGATATTTTTCAGAGCTGTAAAAGTACAATTTCAAACAGATTAAATTGCAAAAGAATTAGGCTATAAAGAACAACAGGTAGGCTTACAAATTACAATACTGTCTCGTTATTTAATGCATTAACTAAGATTGAGCAGTAGCTACATTTGGTACAGAAAGTATAATGTTTTTGGTAATGTTAGTTAAGAAATACTGATCATTGTTAGTTTTATCTTGGGTCCATTAAAAAAGTTATTTTGATTTTGATTTTAATGTTATTAAACAGTAACTAAGAAATTAACATATAATGATTAATTCTTTATAAGTATTTTTCATTGTCAGTTTGGTAATAATGAAGTCGTATGTCTCATTGACTGAACAATAACAAATAATTAGAACCGTTCTAATCATTAAGGGGGTCGCACACCGGACGCGGAGCTCGGCGGCGCTCGGTGGCGCGCCACGTCTTTAAAATTCGAACACATTGTTTTCAATGAGTGTACGCACACCGGTGGCGGCATTCGGCGCCTGTCCACGGCGACTCAGGAAGTTGTTCTAAATCCTGCCGCGCCACAGAGCGCCATTTCAAGGCTTTATATTAAAAGTATATTATCGTTAAGGTATACTGATTTCAACCTTTGCTACAAGACACATTTGTTTTACATTCTGAGTTCAACAGCTTGAATAAAGTCTAAACATATTTTGGGGAAATGTATAATAAACGTAGCCTTTTAAAATGTGCGCGTCTGGTGTGCGATACCTGAGACGCTGCGTGGCGCGCCGCCGAGCGCCCCCGAGCTCCGCGTCCGGTGTGCGACCCCCTTTAGGGTATGCTGTAGTCCAGATTAAAACATAAAAATGTTTAAGTTTGAAAATAAATAGCCTATTAAGTCTTTAAGTATTAAGTATTTGGTGCTGTGATGAACAACATTGAGATTACAAAAACGAATGGCTGTTTTAAAAACTACACGCGTTTTTTGTTTGTTTGCTGGTTTCCGGGGTAACCGGCTGCATTCTGCCGTTCCATCAGCGCCCTCTGCTGTTATTACTGAGCGGCACTTCAGCAGCGCGTCTCCTTCACCGGTTCAGTCATGTGCAAACGCACGTTGGGCTTGTTTATATCTGAGCGCATGTCCCTTTGGCAGAATACAGCAGTGTTGAGCATTTATACGGTTGATGGGCAAAGTATTCTTGAGTGCATTATAAAAAAATTATAAATTGTTAATATATTATTATTTACGATATTTTAAAGTGCCCACGATAACAATATCGTGCATATTCATTATCGTGATAAATCGCATTATCGAAAATCGGCACATGTCTAGTTGCATGTACAAGGTGAAAAGCAACCGTTAACCAGGATTGGTTAATACTGTTCAAAAATCTGATTTGCTAACTAATATTATTTTGTAGCAGTGTTACTTCAGTATTATTATTATATTATTATATTATTTATTAGTTCTTTTCTCACCAGCATTATTTAAAAGTTCCATTAACTCTTCTTGGGTTCGACATTTCATCCAGGAACTTCAGGCAGTTTTGATTTATATGCTTTGAATGTTTGATGATCGTGTTAGATTTCTTGTGCGTAAGCAATGCTTCTATCTGCTTCTTTTTGAGCTGCGTTTAACTCCACTTTCAGACATACACTCGCAAAGTTCCCTAAGCACTTACTCTCGAGGGAATCCCCACCACCATTTTGAAGTGCACTCAACTTCGTCAAGTGGATGAGGGAAGTTTATTTGGACAGACGCTCGACTTTTGATTTTAAGCATCTACTTGTACCCATCAGGCAGATCCATAGACCACAATGTAACTTAATTGTGATGTCATGGCAACTTGCAATGACCAAACTTTACCTACCTTTTTACCTACAAGTGATTAAGGGCTTAGTGTGTAAAATTTAAATAAAATTACAGGGATTCTGTCAGTAGTGGACACTCATGCAACATAAGCAGGGATGTGCAGCCGAGTAAATGAGACCATGAGAAGTTTGCCAGCAAAGGGCATATAAAGTGCACTGAAGCATATAAGATGCGTAACTGCGCCCCCTACCATATAACATTCAAAATACAGATTGCTGGGAAAAAATTGTCAATTTAATTTAGCTTTAATATATTTATTCATTTTATTTTATTTATTTTTTTGTGTTTAAATAGTCAACTTTAAGTTAGTTGCTTGTGCAAAATTTTAAATGTTTACGTTTTAAGTTACGTTTTTATTAAATTTTACTTTTTCATCTTGACTAAAAAATGGGTGTAGGTGTATTCCGAAATTGCTAGTAAATTTCACAAATAATTACAAAGAAATGTCAAGTAACACATCCTATTAAGCACAACAAATTTGTATTTCCTTTAAGCTTTATTTTAATAAACAATTTAAGTTTTAGTTAACAATGACAAGAAAGTTTAGTAAATAGTACAAAGATTTTTATAAGATTTTCCTGTTTAACCTTTTTAATAAAATCTGAATCAAGTTATCCAGTAAATCAAATAACATATTTTTTTTATATACGACATGAGCATTGCACAGCTAAGCTATGTTACAATTCCTTATATATATATTTGCTCATTCCAAATTTGACTGTGATGTTTTGGATTTGTGGCCAAGCACCAAATAAAATTTCCAAAGCGCGTTCTTTCAGCCAATTGAAATGGTTTCCATGTGGGATTGAATCTTGGACAATAAAGTGAAGAAAAAATGAAGTGGAGCAGCATTAATGTAGATATTTTACTTGTAGGCATTTTTTTTTAAATACAAATCTGATTTTCAGTCTAGGTAATTGAAAACATATTGGTCTAAGTGTCATCCCT
>NC_090185.1:33547669-33725169 GCF_024679245.1 Pseudorasbora parva | reverse complement strand
ACGTACGGGTGAAAAAAATGACCCGAGAAGATTTTGGGACAGTAGAAGAAGCAAGAGACGTGTAAACCTTGGAGAAGCCTTTGAAAGATGGCGAAATCTTCGTGACAAGCTCGGACTGCAGAGAGATGCTGATCTCGCTTGTGTTTTAATAAACAGGTCATTTAAGTAACCATTCAGCTAACATAATAATCATATAATCATAACATGCTGTATGTTTGCATATTGCATAGCGATCTTGACCACATTGAGACGAGTTTAGCTGAATACGTATACATTTTGTATTGCATCGGCTTTTCAAACAGGCGGATTCTGTGTTTTTGGAGACTGAAACTGAGACTTTTTAAAACTGATTCAAAAGTATATTTATATCCGTATATTTGGTGACACGATGATGTCATGTGTAAAACGCAGATGGACTAGCTATTATTGGTTTTATAGCTGGAGAAAGTAACGTTAGCAGGTAATATGCCACTATCTTGGTCAATTAATATAAGGTGACCGTCACTTTTATCATATGTTAATACTAGCTACATATAATATCGATTTAATAATGATCTACTTATTCATATATCTCTGAGTTCCAAAATAAATGTTTATTAGAATGATTGATGAACGTGGGGAGCGACACAGCGCGTGTTCCAATGAACAACGTATTGCTGGTGCTGGTTCACTCATTTACTATGTTTTATGTTGGTAATGATAAACTAAATTGAAATGTATTTCCTTATTGAACAGTTGATATACAGAATGTTCGACAATCGCGGATGCCATGACAATATATCTATAATTTGAGTAACTCAAATTATGATGCGCGGTTAATATGTCAACATAGCCTACCAATTTATAGGTATGTTGACATAGCAACCGCCCGCACAACATTCTGTCTCACACAGTAACGGTAGCTTGCTGCTATTTCATTAGATTGACATTACATAAAGTGAAAAGCCGTAACTAAACTTAACAATAATAGAGATGTAATATAACAATTACCTTGTCAGTGAACATGTTTTCTGCTGGAGATGCCAGATTCGCTGGTTGACAGTGACAATGACAACAACTCCCATGAGCCCACGCACTTTCCCGACGTCATCAAAGTACGTCTGTTGTTATTATTTTGAATGAGTGACCCCTAGTGGCCAAAAGTTGCATACTGCACGTTTAAGAGTAAAAAAATTCTTGGCTCAAAGCTGCGCTTAAAAGTTAGTTATCAAGCGTCCCAATCATACTTTAAGTAAAGTGTAGGACTAAATCTTAAGTGCTAGTCTTAGAGTGGATTTACGACACTTTGCTGTGCCACAAACGGGATTTTGGATGATGTCATAGGCATGAACCAATCACTGAATAGATGTCCTTATTTAAGTATATCCTCAGATAAATTCACATTGAATGGTGAAATTCCTTAGAGGAGTTTACATCCATTAAATATTTGACAACAAAGAGTTTTCAAGAGAATACCTTACACATTTTAAATGAAAGATAAACATGTTTTCATCCATTTAATACATTTTTTTAAACTGGTGTGCTGTTAAATGACCTGCCTATATATAGCCTAGATTTTTTATATATAATCAGCCACCATGGATTCCAAAAGAAAACCGACATGGCAGGAGAAAGAAGCGATCGCTACTGCTTGCTGAATTACTCAGTGTTTTTTTTTTTTTCTTTTAAACCCAACATTAACCAGCGCTGAAAAAAATGATGTCTGCTCTGTCCAAACGATACTGTTTGATTAACTTCTTGTCGTCAAACATTTCGAACACATTCTCCCTCTATTGAAAGATTTGCGCACGTCTCTGTCTCCTCAGCGCCATCACAAGCCCCTACTGGCAACTCCTAACCACTTGAGAGACCTCTCGAGCTGTCTTAAATAACTGGAAGAGTAAGAGTGATTCTTAGCTTTAAGAAATTTGATAAGTTGCTTTTATACTTAAAGGTGAACTATGTAGTATTTTTGCAGTAAAATATCCAAAAACCACTAGGCTGGTGTTATATATTTTGTTCAGTTGAGTACCTACAATATCCCAGATGTTTCCAACTATTTGTACATTGTGAGAAAATTGCTATTTTAACTAAGGACCGGGACGTTGCAGCATTGCATTTGAGAGAGTCGCCTGTCAATTGCGTCATATCTGCGTTACCCTCGGTTTCGGCTTTTATTTGGCAGGAGCGCTTTACTCTTAGCAGTGTGAACAAGTGAACGCACAGAGTAAAGTCATAACATCGTTTTGAACACACTTAAATGTATCTAATATGATAAACAGAGCTACATTACCTCAAAATCATAACCGGAAGAGCGGATCTGTGCAGGCGCCCGGCAAATGAGTCCCGTCCCGTCATTATAAAAGTCCCGGTGTTCGCAAGGCGGGTATTTGTTTAAGAATCGCTCCAGCAGCTTTGCTCAGGTCCATAACACTCGGTCCTGCTCTGCTTTACACTACAGTAACGTTAATAACCGCATGCATGAACGTGATTTCTGCCCGAGTCCTATTTTTCACCGGCTGTGATGAGAAGACCACATCTCCCAAGATGCTGCGCTCACACTTTGCGTCATCAAACTACGCATTTGTTTTGCATAGGCGCCCTCCAGTGGACGGAAAGCTCCATAGTGCACCTTTAAGTTTGAAAGTAGGAGTAAATTTCATGAATTCTCAGCACTAAAGACTAAAATAGCACTTTGAGAAGCTTGATAAATACGGGCCCTGGTCTGAAGTCAATAGAGCAGAATTGTTTGTGTTATTTAAAGCGTGTGTTAGAATATGTGCCTATTAGTTATGAAACTAATGGAAAGTATGGAAATTTCACATCACGGTTATAGTGACTCAAATTTTCACGGTTATCAATATTATCAGGGTTTTGTTCAAATGAGATAAAGTGTTCAAAAAGAACAGATGCACACACTGAAAACATTTCAACAATTCTGAAAATCAACAAACAACAAATAAATCAAGCAACTCTATGCACTTTTTAAAGGGGTACTTCAGCGCTGGGAAGATGAATCTGTATTTAAACTGGGTCATTAATGTAGTAGAAATGTGAAATATTTTTTTTATTTAAGCACACTTAATATTTGAGAATTAAATGTGCTTACCCCATTGAACATGAGGGGTTAGTAAGAATTAGCCTTAATAATCCACAGTATTTTCATGTATTTATTTTGAGTATTCATTGATAATGTGTAGTAAATTACCACAAAAAAATGAGTTTAGACTGGAATAAGGTGAAAGCAGAACAACGCAAGTTAAATTGTGTATGGAAGAGAATTAGACTATTTGTTATTAAATTTGTAATGCTGCTTTTTAATAATTGTTGTCAAAATAATGAATCAGTAAACCATGCAAACTGTGTAAAAATGAGGAACTAAAGAAACACATCAAGACATCATACATAATGAGATACCAAAATTAGATGAGCAACAAAAAGCAAAAAAAAATGTTTGCATTTATTTTACATTTATTGTCAGTATTGGGCTCACAGATCACGCGGGTAGGTACTTTTACTGTTGGGGTGTGTGTGCGCGTGCATGCGTGTGTGTGGATGACCATGACTGGTCAGCCACCACCGAAGACCATTTCTGACCCAGGAAAAACCTTGAAATATCAAAAATCCAAAAGGTGTGTATTATGCCCGACACTAGATGAACACTTTCCAGTCAGTTTTATACAAACGCGCATAGATAGCAAAATTGTTCCGTTGCCTTTTATGGCCCAAACTGTTCATAGTTTTGGCAATCACACCGCCAGGAATGCAAGGCCAAAACAGGCCCAAACAGTTTTGCCATAAGCACACCAGAAAGTTGCCGGAAAAATGCCAATTGCCTTACCAGACGAGAGCCAGAAGACCCTAAATTGGCCCGTATTCATGCCATAATAGAGCCATAATAATAATAATGCCCCTCCCTCCACCGCCTCCATCTGCGCCCACACTGATTCCGGAACTCTTCAAGGTTGCCATCCATTTGCCAACATCGTACACAAACCTGAAACGCAAGTGTCAAAGCGCGAAGTGCAAGTAACTTTGTGGGCGGGTCTCGGCGCTGTTGCTATTTTCCCGGCAGGATAAATGGCTCTTGCGCCCGGCGCAAATCTAAAATGGGTTGGTCTGAAGTAGCTTCATTATTCATAGATGTGGTTTGGGCGTAACGTGAATAAACCAATCAGAGCGGCATCCAACATTCCCTTTAAAAGCAGGTGCGCAAGCTCCATTATGGATTGCTATTATTATGGCGTAAGACATACTCCATCTCACTGTGCAAAAGAAAAAATATGAGCAAGGCTCAACTTAACTGGTAAGTTGAAGACTAAGGTTTTTAATGTACTTACATTATGGTAAAGGAGATTTCACAGTCTTTTTTTTTTCCAGTCTTTCAGTTTTTCAGTCGATTTTTTTTTTCCTGGTTCTTGACAGACAAACCAATTTGTCAGATGTCCTTATATACATATATGTCTTGCCACTATTGGGCAAACAGGTCTGTGCCCGGTTGCATAAAACACCTTAAGTTTTTCCCTTAAGTATGATACTTAAGGCGTGATTTCCCCTTATCTAAGGGAATGATTTAAGGGTGTTGCATATAATCCCTTAAACGGTTCTCTTAGGTAAGGGACGCCGCTAAGTGTTTCACGACTGTGACCCAGGTTTTACCGTTATAAAATTCTATTGTTGCCATAGACACGCTACGCGGGCGGGTTAGAGAGTGCAGCTGAGATTCAACAAGAGGAATATTACACGGAGTGAGAGAACATTATTGTCTTAAATCAAATAAAAATGATCACTGCTGAGGATAAACGATTTGAAGATCACGACAAAATAAAATATGCTTGGTAACGTTATTTGTTTCACACGTTAGACCTTCTCAGCAAAAATCAGCTTCAACACCGGCAGAGCGCCAGCAGCACGCCAAACCATGCAGCAAAGTGAGGTTTTATTGCTTCTTTGTTAACAATTATTTTAGTCTATTGTTAATTTTACTTAGAACAGCCTCGATGTAATTTTTAGATTTTTTTCATTATTCCTTCAAAACACTTGTGAATTGCAGAAAGACGCAAATATCCTCTCCAGCCGCGACAAGAGAAAAAGTGCTAGAACTGCAAAGAGACGTCCTACAGAAGACAAAACTGCAATTAGAGATCGAAAAACTTAAAAAGGAGAAGGAAAATCAAGACCTTTACAACTTCATTCTTAATAACAAACTAATGCAGCTACAAAAAAGGTGAAGGAAAAATAAAATGCACATCAATTGACGAATATTTTTTTTATGACAGATCTGACAGGTTTTGTATTTATTTATGATTTATTTATTTATATTTCATTTATTTATATTTATGACTATTGTCCATAGGCTACTAGCTAAACTAATTAAAGAATGCATTTACGATGGCATCTCTGACAACAAATCCAGCCCGTTGAAAATCTTGTTGATTTTCTTCATGAGCCTCTTCTGCTTCTGCTTCTTGAGCCTCTTCTTCGACATCATCTCCCTCTTTCTTAAACAACGCTGGCGACAATAATTCTGCAGACGCGCAGCTCGTTGTGGAGACTGTGAAATCTGCGTTTGAGCTGTCCGATCGTCCGATCGTCCTCTCAATTATAGACCGTGTGTGTGTCAATGCATTGTTGTATCTTTCATAGGATCAAACGATGACCATAATTATCAACAAGTCAAAATACATTTTAATACATTGATAAAATATTTCATTTCTAATTCTGCACACATGGTCACACTAGCTGCACATTAACAGAATGGTAATTTTTTCTGTTAACATACTGATCTTCATGCGTGCGGGGTGCCTGAATTCTGACATGTGTGCCATCGATTACACCACTTATTCGAGGAAACCCCGCTTTCCGAAAAAAAGAGGTTTGAATGGCATCCAGTTCAACACGCGATGGAAATGTCACAGTTTGGCTTAAATGACGGCAGAGAGCCCCTGCAACCCGGTGAATAACTCTACTAACTGACGATTTATGAACATGGAAAACATCTCCCACTACAGACTGAAAACTCCCAGTTGCAAAGAACCGAAGTGCTATAAGCAACTGTAACACAGAGGGTAGTGAGTGATTACGCTGGGTAACATGATCAAGATCGCTTTCCAGTTTGTTAGCGATCTCATATATCCCGCGGCGATCAAATCTATATTCGCGAAGCAGTTTTTCATCGCTAAGATGGTCCAGAGGATTCTGCCTATCGCGAAAAATTCACTTTGGCACATTTACATCTTCAACAGGATCAATAAACTCAGCTATTTTTTTCTCATTAATGTTCGTCAACTCTTAAGGTAAACTTTTCCTAACCTTAAACTATACTTAGGAAAATGACAGTTAAGGGGCTTTATGCAACGCTTAACGGTTTTTAAGGGATTACTTAAGTGAAAAATAGACATTTGAGGATAATTCTAAGGGTTTATGACGTTTCAGTTTAATAAACCCTTTATGCAACACCCTTAAGTTTAAGGGAAACCTAAGGGCGATCTTAAGGGAAATTTTCACTTAAGGTGTTTTATGCAACCGGGCACTGATCCTTAATTACTACAATTAGCCTGAATAATTTGTAAGCTAGATTTATGCCTATTTTTTCACATCTTAGTGGCACACCACAATGATTTCCGTCATCTCATGTGTTAATATTTTTTTAGTGTAACAATTTATGATTTGCAAAAATAACTGTTGCATCTGTGTAGATTACATGAGCAAAGTGTATGCGCGTTGTGCACGCTATACATTATGGTCAAGCATGCGCCCTTAAAATAGCATAATGAACAACGCGCAACGCGCCACTGACTTTAGACTAGGTTTTTTCTGGTCAGTGGCACAATTGTTTAATGGACCAGGGATTGTTTGCGCCGGAACACGCCTCCTTTTTTGCGCTGAACCGCCCAGGGAGCGCAAGTTCATTTACTAGTTTAGCGACGTGCTTCTGTGGAGGGAAAAGCGCGATTTGCGCGGGTGCAAAATAGGAATGACACATGCGTCGGTGTACAAAGTCAATTGCGCTGGGTGCAAGATAGGGCCCTATGAATGAATCTCCTGCGTAAATCGCACGTTCATCTCTGCTTTGAGTGCAGATTACAGTGAGTGAGAGAACTCTGAACAAAACTCCGGATAATCTGAATGCATCTGATTATTAGACATTGCATTCATAAACTCAATAAAAAACACGTGTGATAGGTTATAATGCGCAATGCGATTATAACAGATGGCTTTTGAGAAGCTTATAATAAGTAGGTGACTATAGCATCAGCGACGTGACTGACTGTGTTACAGGCCACAGCTGAAATACACCAAACAAACGGCGGGTGTTTATGTCAAGCCCTGATTATTATTCCTTAAATGTCACCCTAGTCAGTGCTTTAAGTGGGGCGGTACGCGCCGGTACTCGGTACCGCCACTTCCAAATATAGCTCTTGAGCATACCGCCACCTCGACGTGTGCCCAGAACGTGACTGGTACGCTCATTTGCACATCTTCCAGAGCGCCCTTCACAATGCACGTTTGACGTTTCCTAATTCGTCCCAACCAGAATAACCTTTCGCGGAAGGCTTTAAGACCTGGCAGAATCCTCTGCTGGTGTTCTCTATGCGCGTGCTAACGGCAAATCCCTTTAACTGTTCGCATTTAGATTTTCGGCAAATCAGTTTGGGCGGATGCAAACAACGTGATTATTGTTCCTGATCCAACATTCAGCCATGCAAAAAAAAGCATGCACTCTCCCTGATGGAAGACGTGATAAAAAAGGGAAGTCGCCTTTCACTCTAATTGTAAGTTAATGCAGTATTTTAAATATTTTATATTTAAGTAGGCTAACTTGTCGTAGCCTATTCATACACTCATAAGGCTATTCAAACACAAAATAACTTTAGTATTAAACTAAAGAGTTACACGCACAGTATGGAAAAAAATATTGATGGCACTCAGACAGCAATGTTCAATTGTGTATCTAAAAGAAATGTATCTAAAAAAAAATAGATACATTTCTAGTTTATTTGTTGTTCAGAAAATGAGACCATTGAAAATGGTTACCAATTAACTCATGGGGCCACATTGAGATCCCTACAGGGAGTGCAGAATTATTAGGCAAATGAGTATTTTGACCACATCATCCTCGTTATGCATGTTGTCTTACTCCAAGCTGTATAGGCTGGAAAGCCTACTACCAATTAAGCATATTAGGTGATGTGCATCTCTGTAATGAGAAGGGGTGTGGTCTAATGACATCAACACCCTATATCAGGTGTGCATAATTATTAGGCAACTTCCTTTCCTTTGGCAAAATGGGTCAAAAGAAGGACTTGACAGGCTCAGAAAAGTCAAAAATAGTTAGATATATTGCAGAGGGATGCAGCAGTCTTAAAATAGCCAAGCTTCTGAAGCGTGATCATCGAACAATCAAGCGTTTCATTCAAAATAGTCAACAGGGTCGCAAGAAGCGTGTGGAAAAACCAAGGCGCAAAATAACTGCCAGTGAACTGAGAAAAGTCAAGCGTGCAGCTGCCAAGATGCCACTTGCCACCAGTTTGGCCATATTTCAGAGCTGCAACATCACTGGAGTGCCCAAAAGCACAAGGTGTGCAATACTCAGAGACATGGCCAAGGTAAGAGAGGCAGAAAGTCGACCACCACTGAACAAGACACACAAGCTGAAACGTCAAGACTGGGCCAAGAAATATCTCAAGACTGATTTTTCTAAGGTTTTATGGACTGATGAAATGAGAGTGAGTCTTGATGGGCCAGATGGATGGGCCCGTGGCTGGATTGGTAAAGGGCAGAGAGCTCCAGTCCGACTCAGACGCCAGCAAGGTGGAGGTGGAGTACTGGTTTGGGCTGGTATCATCAAAGATGAGCTTGTGGGGCCTTTTCGGGTTGAGGATTGAGTCAAGCTCAACTCCCAGTCCTACTGCCAGTTTCTGGAAGACACCTTCTTCAAGCAGTGGTACAGGAAGAAGTCTGCATCCTTCAAGAAAAACATGATTTTCATGCAGGACAATGCTCCATCACACGCGTCCAAGTACTCCACAGCGTGGCTGGCAAGAAAGGGTATAAAAGAAGAAAATCTAATGATATGGCCTCTTTGTTCACCTGATCTGAACCCCATTGAGAACCTGTGGTCCATCATCAAATGTGCGATTTACAAGGAGGGAAAACAGTACACCTCTCTGAACAGTGTCTGGGAGGCTGTGGTTGCTGCTGCACGCAATGTTGATGGCGAACAGATCAAAACACTGACAGAATCCATGGATGGCAGGCTTTTGAGTGTCCTTGCAAAGAAAGGTGGCTATATTGGTCACTGATTTGTTTTTGTTTGGTTTTTGAATGTCAGAAATGTATATTTGTGAATGTTGAGATGTTATATTGGTTTCACTGGTAAAAATAAATAATTGAAATGGGTATAAATTTGTTTTTTGTTAAGTTGCCTAATAATTATGCACAGTAATAGTCACCTGCACACACAGATATCCCCCTAAAATAGCTAAAACTAAAAACTAAAACTTCCAAAAATATTCAGCTTTGATATTAATGAGTTTTTTGTGTTCATTGAGAACATGGTTGTTGTTCAATAATAAAATTAATCCTCAAAAATACAACTTGCCTAATAATTCTGCACTCCCTGTATATCCCTGGAAATTAATGGGCCTTAAAATTAAGGAACCAAAAGCAAAAAGTGTTTTAAGAATTGGAATCTAAAAGGATATTAAGGTATCTTCAAAATGAATTACAGGCGTGCAAACTTAAAAAAAAAAAGTACTTTTCCCCTTTTTTTGAAATGTCACCATTGGCTTATAATGCAACAAAGATTTCTAAAGTCAACAGATTTCACTAATAGACCTACCAATCTCTGTGTGAAAATAAAATAATGATGCCATCCTTCTAAAGTCATTTTTACACTCCTGTGAAAATTGTGATTCTGACCCCCACAACAAAAATTGAATTACCCAGTAAATATACATCCATCACATTAAATATTTTGTCTTTTTTTCTTAATTTATGTCTTTCTTCAGAAACAAAATGAACAAAATCTGGGAAATTTCCAGAAATTTGGCAGATTTTGACACAGAATGACTCAAATGTGTTTGTCTGAGAGCGTTTATACACACACTTAACTGCAGACACTGAAATAACTACACTGTGTGGTACAGTACACATATTTTGAGTGTCCCTTATTATGTCCCTTATTTTCATAAAGAACCACGATTGTCCCTTGTTTTCTTTTCCAGAAGTTGGCAGCCCTACGTATAAAACCCCTTCAATATAGTTGTTGTTACCTCAGGGGAGGAGAGGAGTCAGCAAAAAAATAAATAAAAATAAAAATAGAGTACCGACACTTCTTTTGGGCCACTTAAAGCACTGACCCTAGTCATGTCTGAACATGTTTGTTCGTCTTTGGATCAAGTTTCACGTTATTATTTCCCAGACGTAGGTTTGGAATTGAGGTCAAAGTCCACTTTCCTTGCGTTCGCAAACCTCCGCAGATTTGAAGTGTTTCCCCTATTACAGCGACTTTCTTCTGGCATGTTCTGCTGCAGACAGGGTGACCAGAGCATCTACGATTCATTTTCCCTCAGGACTTTTGTAAAAGCCAATACACCTCAGATGTTGTACTTTTAGAAGGCTGGAAAATCTCCCAGTGCTGTCACTACCTTCTGTCATTAATTCTCATTCAGAAAACAATCCTGGACAGGATTTACCGCGAGTTTTCAAAATCTTCATAATCACTGACGGTTTTAATGATAATACAATTTTAAACGATATTACTAACGGTCAGTACATTTTATCGTGGTTTATCGTGAAACCGGTAATCGTTTCATCCCTATTGCCTATAGGCGAGTCCACAGCGCATGTACACTCTGCTTATTACACACACAGGGATGCGCAGCAGCACACAAACATTTTAAATATTAAAAATAAAAGGAGTCCTCTCTGGAAATCCCTTTAAAGGGAATGGGAGATGAGACTCTGATTGGTTTATTGCATTGGTTAATTCCTAACATTAAATGAAAACTCTTTTACGCAGTTATTTAAATTCCAAGCTCATATTCGCCTCAGTTACCACTGAACAGGTCTTTTTCCCCAATGAAATGCTATAAGTAAACAACAAGCTATGAATTATGATTATTTTCTCTGCTTTTCAGGTGGTGAAACTGTTTAAATAAACATTACAATGAGCCTTCATCAATAAAGAGACACTTCAAACAAGCATCTAACATTTCTAATGCAAATGACATATAAATGAGAACTGGGACAGGACCACAATGCTCAGCGATTGAAAAACGACAACCTGAGAGTTTCATACATTTCTGTAATTATCTTTTCATTCTGTTCTTAAGCAATATTTTTAATTAACACCTCAGAGCTGCATAAATACATAAACTAAAGAGACGCTTGTGTGCTGCTAAATAGTGGCATTACCGGTCTTTAAAGGCAGCATTGTATATGCTGTTAAACAACAAGACTTTCAATATTCATTAGATGAAAACTGTTGTGCACTATACAGCGAATGATAAGACACAAAATACTCACCTTCAAATCAAGAGGTTCCTCTACAGGTGTGAGAGTGGATAACCAGGCAGGAACATCTCGTTCTGAGTCCTGCACAGACAAAAAACAACACATCTACTGAAAAAAATACAGCTGCTTGAAACAAGAAAAAAATAAAATAAAAACATATATATATATATATATATATATATATATATATATATATATGTGTGTGTGTTTGTATGTATATGTGTATATGTGTCTGCGTGTGTGTGTGTATACAGATAAGGCATAACATCATGACCTAATATTGCGTTGGTCCCCCTTTTGCTGCCAAAACAGCCCTGACCCATCAAGGCATGGACTCCACTAGAACCCTGAAGGTGTGCTGTGGTATCTGGCACAAAGATGTTAGCAGCAGATTCTTTAAGTCCTTTAAGCTTGATTGGATTTAGATCTAGGGAATTTGGAGGCCAAGTCGACACCTCAAACTCATTGTTGTGCTCCTCAAACCATTCCTGAACCATTTTTGCTTTGTGGCAGAGCACATTATCCTGCTGAAAGAGAGCCACAATCACCAGGAAATACCGTTTCCATGAAAGGTCCCGTTCTTCGCGATTCCATCTTTCAAACTTTAGCTAGTGTGTAATGTTGCTGTTAGAGCATAAATAATACCTGTAAAATGATAAAGTTCAAAGTTCAATGCCAAGCGAGATATTTTATTTAACAGAAGTTCCCTTTCAAAGCATACAGCCAACGGCCAGTTTGGACTACACCCCTGGACTTCCTGGCGGGAATGATGTCACTAGAACCGTTTGTTGACTAACCCTCCGCCCACAAGAACACACAAAAAAGGGGGCGTGGTCTTGTTGCTCTCCCATGAGGAGAAGAGCGTTCATTCAGCGTTTGCATCTCCCCGTTATGGTAAGAGGCGGGACCTTTCCGGGCAAAGTGTGCTAAGCTGCTGTCCAATCACATCACGGGAAGCGCTGGCCCAATCAGAACTCGTTACGTATTTCTGAAGGAGGGACTTCATAGAACAAGGAAATCATCAGGCCGTTTTTAGGACAGAGGAAACAGCGGTATACTTGTATACTTATATACAGATAAGTCAATTGTGTGAAAAATACTGTTTTTTTTACTTGTGAAACATGAACTCATGTTATATTGCACACTGTAAACATAATCAAAGCTTCAAAACACGCGAAGAACGGGATCTTTAAAGGGTGTACATGGTCTGCAACAATGCTTAGGTAGGTGGTACGTGTCAAAGTAACATCCACATGGATGGCAGGACCCAAGGTTTCCCAGCAGAACATTGCCCAAAGCATCACACTGCCTCTGCCGGCTTGCCTTCTTCCCATAGTGCATCCCCAGTGTTCCCCAGATAAGCGACGCACACGTACCTGATCTGAGCTACAGTAGCTCGTCTGTTTAATCAGACCACACGGGCCAGCCTTCGCTCCCTAAGTGCATCAATGAGCCTTGGCCGCCCATGACCCTGTCACCACTGCTCCTATCTTGGAGCACTTTTGATAGATACTGAGCACTGCAGACCGGGAACACCCCACAAGAGCTGCAGTTTTTGGAGAATCTCTGACCCAGCCATCTAGCCATCACAATTTGGCCCTTGTCAAACTCACTCATCCTTCCACTTGCCCATTTTTCCTGCTGCTAATCACATCAACTTCAAGGACAAAATGTTCACTTGCTGCCTAATATATCCCACCCAATAACAGGTGCCGTGATGAAGAGATAATCAGTGTTATTCACTTTACCTGTCATAATGTTATCCCTGATCGTATACATTTTGTGACATGCATGTAAATGACTATGTATTCTGCATAGGTACCTCTTTTGCACATGGGTAAATTTTAATTTCCTCAATGCTGAAACTGATCCATTCTGAGGAGGGCTGTCGCAAGATGAGTCTAACTGTTGTCACGTTATCAGGCTCCGTCAGCATCTGAAAAGCCAAATATAGAGAAGAAAAGATCTCAGCAAGAAGTGACACAAAGTTGGGAGAATTTTGGGCCTTTCATGCAGCTATCAAAGAAACAAAGGAGGTTAAATTAAGAATGAACGTCTCCAAGCTTTAATTAACTAGACAGAATGAAAACCTGATAAAAGAGACAAGTTTCATGTAGTAATCTGCAAAACTGCTCAAAACACTTGACATTTGTGATCGTGTTGATGACTGTAAAGTGTGAAAGTGTCCTTCAACTTCAGGTGACAGAGATACTAGACTAGAGGGACTGTTTCTATACATGTATTGCTTGGAGTAGGTTCATGTCAGAGATTTGCCCTGGAAATATCTTCTAGAATCAAACTTCTCAATTTCTAATGATTATGTGTATTAAGACCCCAATATACTTCAAGTCAAATCTAAGAATAAACTGGGTTTTCAAACAAAATAAGGCCAAATCAAAGTTAGTTTGTTGTTTGTTTCGGGAAAGAGCTTGCCAAAGGGAACTCTGGAAAACACCTTCAAACTACCATTGGTCGTTGGCGATAGGTGGGTGTGCCTTATTTGACGTGGAACTGTTCTCTGGTTCATTTCTTCTGTTCAGTCCGTCAATGTCAGACATCCATGAGTAAAAACATGAACACTCCGGAGAGTCACTTTATAGTAGACGCTGACTACGCGCCCTATCATACACCCGGTGCAATGTGTCGCCAGGCACGACAAACGTTTTGCGCTAGTTTCAGTCCAAAGCAGTTATCATTTTCGCCATTGACCAACAAAAACCTGGTCTAAAGTCAATAGCTCATGTATTTTTTTGTTATTTAAAGGGTTTGTTAGTAATATGCACCTATAGGCAAGTGCATAACCCACATACACTCTGTTTATTACACACATTAAATTGCAGCAAAACACAAACACACTGTAAAAAAATATTTAGAAAAAAAGTTACCTGGTTGCCTTAAAATTTTGAGTTCATTGAAATTAAAATTTTGAGTTAATACAATGACATTTTTTTGAGATTCGACAACCTTTATTAAAAGACTATTAAAAGATTTTGTAAGCATATTGGGTAATAATGTGTGTGTTATTTTTGATGACGAAGTGAAACATGCCAAATTGTGCTATTTTCATGATTTATCACATATTTATCAATTTTTTTATGTGGTTCAGATACAAAAATATTTTGAGTTTCTATTTATTAAACTTATTTCCATTGTATCAACTCAAATTTTTAATTTCAATAAACTCAAAATTTTAAGGCAACCAGGTTACTTACTTTTTTAAGTTAAACCAACAAAAACCACCACAATTTTTTTACAGTGCATTTATAAATATAAAAAACTAAAAGGATTCCTCTCTAGAGAAGCCATCCAGTCTTTCCACTCGTAAATTCCTCCATGTAAATAGCGAATCTGCAATGGTGCAACTGCAAACTGGCTTTTAAAGGGAATGGGAGATGATACTCTGATTGGTTTATTCCACGTTACGCCCAAAACACACCCATGACTCATTAAAAGACTAGGTACAACCCTGTTAGACCATGCGCCTGGCGCGCAAATAGTGTTTTTTTTTTTTTTTTCGTAAACTAGCAAATGTGCATTCAGACATGATGTAAGTGCTCCTGCACCATGTGCTCAGATCACTAAAATAGGGCACATTGTTTTTCATGTTTAATAATTTAAAGCTGATGCTTTTAAACAATCTATTGTGTAAAGTGGTGTATAAATAGACGTGACGACTCTACTAAAGTGCTGAATAGTAGAGCTAGTGCAAATCGTTATATTCGCTATATCCGCATCGCTATATTCTTAACTGCCGTCATTTTTGTTGCTCAGGGATGCAAACACATGTATGTTCAAAAAATAGAAAGTTAACTTTGTTCTCTGATATCTACATAGAGGGTATGTGGCTTATTTAAGGGAAAAAAATGTCCAGATACAGTTTTACAGGTCCATTTACAACCCTATGAATTGTCCCTAGGATGTAATGCTCTGTTTTTGCCTTATTTGGAAAAGTCATGAATATTAATGTTAAGCTCTGCTCTGATTGGCTTATTTCAGCAGCTCACTGCAGTTCAGTGAAGCGGCTCATGAGTCCTGAGCGTCCTGACAGAACACAGACCGACTAAATGAAACTTTAAGCAAAACATCTCAAATGGAGATTGATAAATTGCAGCTTACTTGTTTATTGGTGTTTTCAGAGAAAGAGCTCGTGTTCGTGCAGTTGCCAGATTTCAGTAATTAAATCCCCCAAACAGAGCTTTTCTGTGAAAAGAAACCCGTACACACTCCAGTTTTACCTAAACATGTCCAATCTGGCAAACATATGCACGCAAGATCTTTTTCACGCGCGGACGATCTGAAAACACCAATAAACAAGTAAGCTGCATTTTATCTATCTCCATTTGCGATGTTCTGCTTAAAGTGTCATTCAGTCTACATTTTAGACTTGTCTTTTTTCGTCACCAATATTGCATGTTTATATAACGTTAGTCACAATGTAGGCTAATGTTACACAGTGACTGTGATGTAGCCTAATCTGAAATACAAATAGGCAAAAACATCATAGGAAACACCATACTACAGTTCTCAAAAATATAAATATATAACTTATATTTTTACAAGATGAATAGCCTTGTCAAATGACTATCGTCTTAACTTATATGGTGGAAAAGGAACGTTTGCTAGAAGGATCGAGTGAACGATCTAAGCAAAGTATCTACGGTTATATTTTGTAATACAAAGTAATATCACCCTTAGCCATTAGACACAATATTTATTTTTTTACGGTACTTGGAGTTTCCTATTGTTACTGTACTACCATCTTGCGTTATCTAGACAATGCTGTCTCTCTAAGAAACTTTCAATTTAATCAGACATTTTTTAAACAGTCAATAAGTGGATTAATCGCTCCTTACTGCTTGCAGGAATACAGTTGCCACTTTCTTCAGTTTAAGACGCTGAGCGAAGCTTGCTTGAAATGGGCTGAACAAACGAACGATCTTGAATTAAATTGTTGTGGTATCCAATTATAAACATCAACCATGACTGTTGACATTTTTTATCTGTGGGAAGGGTAGAATTCAAGTCCTAAGGTTTCCTGCACAGCCTGAAACATGACGTGTGTCCATGCGAGCAGCTTGTTTTGATTATTCACTCCATTTCCGCCTGACAATGCACATGTTTAGGGCGTTTTTATAAATGATCCCCAACGCTTGCGTCATGGTTTGGTTTATGTTGAGAAACACTTTTTTTTTGGATTCACAAGATTTCCATAAGAAGAAGGAGGCAATGATGTTTGAGTGTTACAGTATGTGATGTCCATGTACTGAACTCTTATTATTTCGCCATGGCAAGGTTAATTCAATTTTTCATTCTAGGGCACTTTTAAATTCCAGTTCCCTTTCGAGAGAGGTTCCTCGTATTACGTATGGGAAAAACTCCTTTTCTCGAGAATGTGAAGCAAAACTTTTAATAAAGGTATCTATGTAAAGCGCAGTGAGCTGCACGGCCATAGCCCAGCGCGAGGAGCGCTCTGATTGGCCGGACCGCGGCAACAGCAGGAACCTATGGTGAGGCGGCTGAGAGGAACGAACCAATGGGGGGCGTTCCAGAAGCCCGCCGAAAAAGGTGCTTATATTTGCATACAGGAGGCTATATAAGACCCTAATTCGCCATAGGTGTCAGATTTTATCTCCTTCAGCGATACCTTCGCTGGTCTCCGGAAGAAGCACCGCCGTTGAAAAGGCACCAGCGGAACCTGCAGCTGAGGACGACGGACTCCCTCTCCGCCTTCTCTGCCGTTCCAGCTACGCCATCCGGCGTTATATATCCTTTAAACTGTGTCTATGTTGAGTGTTATATGTGTTTGTGTGTGTGTTGCCGCTGCAACGCCACTTCTAGAGCTTACAGGCTTGTTCTACTCGAGGACTCTCTCGTTCCGCCGCGTCGTTAAGCGCCGCGGAAAGACGGAGCTCTTCTCACTCTCCCTCTGCTCTCGTCCCGTCGCGCTGAATAGCGCCGCTGCCACAGAGTTGTTCTCACTCTTCTCTCATTCCGTCGCGGTACAGCCGCGGACAGAGAATACTAGAGTGAATAGGCGAACTTGAGCCTAAGCTCTCGTCACTATACCGTCGCGCTGAGGAGGCGCCGCGGACAGACGGAGTTTTTCCTCACTCTTCCTCTTCTCTAGTTCAGTCGCGATATCGCCGCGGACAGAGAATACTAGAGTGAATAAACTAACTCGAGCCGAAGCTCTCGCCATGCTAGAAGCGCCGCGGACAGACGGAGTTTTTCCTCGCTCTTCCTCTTCTCTAGTTCAGTCGCGATATCGCCGCGGACAGAGAATACTAGAGTGAATAAACTAACTCGAGCCGAAGCTCTCGCCGTGCTAGAAGCGCCGCGGACAGAGTTTTTCCTCACGCTTCCAATTCTCGTTCTGTCGCTCTATCGCCGCGGACAGAGAATACTAGAGTGAATAAACAAACTCGAGCCGAAGCTCTCGCCGTGCTAGAAGCGCCGCGGACAGAGTTTTAACTCACGCTTCCAATTCTCGTTCTGTCGCTCTATCGCCGCGTACAGAGAATACTAGAGTGAATAAACAAACTCGAGCCGAAGCTCTCGCCGTGCTATAAGCGCCGCGGACAGAGTTTTTCCTCACGCTTCCAATTCTCGTTCTGTCGCTCTATCGCCGCGGACAGAGAATACTAGAGTGAATAAACAAACTCGAGCCGAAGCTCTCGCCATGCTAGAAGCGCCGCGGACAGAGTTTTTCCTCACGCTTCCAATTCTCTCGTTCTGTCACTCTATCGCCGCGGACAGAGAATACTAGAGTGAATAAACAAACTCGAGCCGAAGCTCTCGCCGTGCTAGAAGCGCCGCGGACAGACTTTTAACTCACGCTTCCAATTCTCTCGTTCTGTCGCTCTATCGCCGCGGACAGAGAATACTAGAGTGAATAAACAAACTCGAGCCGAAGCTCTCGCCGTGCTAGAAGCGCCGAGGACAGAGTTATTCCTCACGCTTCCAATTCTCTCGTTCTGTCGCTCTATCGCCGCGGACAGAGAATACTAGAGTGAATAAACAAACTCGAGCCGAAGCTCTCGCCGTGCTCATTCTACCACCGCCGTGCTGAAGCGCTGCGGACAGAGAATACTAGAGTAAGTTAGACGAGCGAGCTCGGGCTGTTGGGTATGTCAAGAACAATGTCGCTGCAGCGCGCGCTTACTGCCAAGGAAGTTGTAATGGCTGCCTTGTCATGATAGCGCGCGCCCCTTCCACAGCGCGTTGCTGACTAGAGCGCGGCTTACGTCATAGCACGTGCTCACTGTCAGAGCATAAGGGCGTCGGAAAATGGCTGCCAAGCTAAGCCCTTTTTTCACTCTATCACTTCCAGTCCCCTTTATTCAGGCGGCTGGAAAGGTTTTTACACTGTAGACAAAGTGTCCACTACACAGTGTGCACCCCTACATAAGCACTGTTAATTCAGCCTCACAAAATCACAAATAAATCCCGCCGTGGCCGGATTACACCATATAAAGTCAACTAGCCTTATTGCAGTCAACTAGCCTGTGGTCAAACACGCTTGTCTGCATGTGTGCTTTCAGTCTAGACTGGCTCACATACCACCCGCACTTCCTTACATTCTCCCAGTTCCCTTAAGTTAAGTGACTGGAGATGAAATATTGCAGTCAACTAGCCTGTGTTAAACACGCTCGTCTGCACACTAATGCTGTGTGCGTTTACCCCTGTGGATTTGCTCACTGGTTTGCACCGTGGGTATTCTACGTAGGTTGTGCGCCACTGCACATTGTTTACACTACACACAAAAGAGCTTTCTATGTAGGAAATGTGCCCACTTTACAGTCTGCACTCCTGCACCCAAGCTCTTTTCACAAAGTTCACTCTCGCACACACAATATAAATGTGAGGCGTGCGCCCACTGCAAAGCCTGCACCGCCAAAACTAACACTATCCCCACAGTGTTACAAGCAGTGTTACAGCACAAGCAACCCGGCTAACAGGCCCCTATTACTAAGCGGCCAGCCCCCGAATCTAATTCAACCCCTGGCTTTACGAGCCCAGGCCTGGCAGGCCATTCCTGGTATATAATATTGGGTGTTGAACATATAAAACGAGGTTCTCGCTACAGTTTTGCTCGCAGACCCCGCGATTCAAGCCGTGGTCGAGCCCTCTGTAAGAAGCAGTGTCAGTCACGTGCTTCTCGCTGAGGCATTGAGACTGTTAAAGGAGAGAGCGGCGGAAACAGTACACCCGACGCTAGCGAGTCAGGTTTTTACTGTCGCTAATTCCTCATGCCGAAAATGGGTGGCGGTCTCAGGCCCATTTTCCAGGCATCTGAACAAAGCACTTATGACACGCTCGTTTCAAGGTGCTGACGGTGAAACAAATCCTCGCGCACATTCGCCCCGGGGATTGGGTTTTCTCAATAGATCTGAAAAACGCATACTTCACGTTACGATAACCCCCCACCCCCACTACAGGCCATTCTTGAGATTCGCCTTCGAGGGGCAGGCTTATCAGTACAGTCATTGTCATAGACTCAAGACTCAACGAGCGTCTTACGGCATAAGAACCACCACGTCTTGATAATGTACATAAAATCGCTAGGGCAGCCGAGATCAGACTCTCTTCACTGCATGGCTAAGCATCTCCTTTTATGGGCAGAGCACAATCTGAGCTCCCTAAGGGCGACTTACGTGCCAGGTATTCTGATTCAGGGTCCGGACATGTTATCCAGAGGACCCATGTCCCCAGGGGGATGGTCCCTTTACCCGCAAACGAGTCAGCTCGCACAGCACACGCTGCCCAATATTTTTTCTGCAAACGCAGGGATGCCCTGGCCCATGTTGGCCCAGACTCCCTCTATATGTTCCCTCCGATCGCGATCCAGCTGCAAGCCTGTGCTTTTTAATAGCCCCACTTTGGAAGAACCGCACATGGTTCTCCAAACTGTTTCAGCTGTCAGACACAGCCCCATGGCCTATTCTGCCAATGAAAGGGAAGGTCTGGCATCCCAATCCCGAGCTGTGGGCCCTCCACGTATGGCCCATCAACGGTATCCGGGAACCTCTCTGACAAGTTATGAACACTATTTCGGAAGCTAGAGCCCCTGCTATCTGGCAGCTCTGCTTTGAAGTGGTCAGTGGTTTTCTAACCAATGTGCTACGCGAAACATCGACGCACACTCATGCGAACTGGCGGAACTGCTCGCTTTCTCCAAGAGCTAATGGATGCGGGTCGTCCCCCCTCCATACTCGGGGTGTGTGTCTCCGCCATAGCAGCTAGCCACGCTCCGATCGCGGCACATTCACTAGGGAAAAGTGATCTTATTGTGTGTTTTCTTAAAGGGGCCAGGAGATTCAGCCCGCCTTGCCCCTACCTCGGTCCCTATTTGGGACCTCGCCATGGTTTTGGAGGCCGTAAAGGGTTCCCCCTCCTAACCACTTCAGAACACGAGCTTGAAGCACATATCACTCAAAACCGTTTTTCTGCTGGCTGTGGCCTCGGTTAATTGAGTGGGTGGCTTACCTGCACTCTCCGTGAGCCCTTCCTGTCTTGAGTTTGGGTCCAGCAACTTCAAGGTTGTGCTCAAACCGAGGCATGGTTTTATGCTGAAAGTGCTATCAACCCCTTCAGTATGCAGGTCTTTTCACTGCTTAACCCGCGTCTCAGAGAGAATAAGACGCAAACCTATCCTGCCCAGTCAGAGCATTGAGATTGTATCTAGAGCGCTCCGCCCCCTTCAGGCAGTCGGATCAGCTCTTCATTGCTTCGGTGGCCGCACTAAAGTTTGTGCTGTCATGAAACAGTCTCTCACACTGGATAGTGGATGCAGTCCCACTAGCATATAGGTCTAGGACCTAACCTGTCCTACAGGCATTTAAGCCCACTCCTCTAGAGGCATGGCCTCATCTTGGGCTTGGTCGTGTGACATTTCTTTGGAAGATATCTGTGCGGCGGCAGGCTGGGCCTCTCCGTCCACTTTTATCAGATTCTACAAGTTGGAGGTTCCAGCTCTACAAGCAGGGCTTCTCTCCATCTAGGCTCTATCTTGACCCTGGCAAACAGATTGCCTTACGTTTTGACCTGTACACATTAGTCCTTAAGCACTATTCATTCATCATAAGATCCGACTATGTCCGATCAGCTGTTCAAACGAACCGACTCATCCGGTTCTTCATTCCCCTTATAAGCCGCCTCTGTCGGTCTATCGGGGGTTTATTAACATGTGCTTTGGGTATACTGGGTCAGTCAGCACACATGGCGCTTTACATTGTGTTCCCATACGTAATACGAGGAACCTCTCTCGAAAGGGAACGTACTCGGTTACTTTCGTAACCTCGGTTCCCTGAGAGAGAGGAACGAGTATTACGTTCCGTGCCGTGTTTATGCTTCTCAGGTATCGCTTCAGTCGATCTTAAAACCTGACACCTATGGCGAATTAGGGTCTTATATAGCCTCCTGTATGCAAATATAAGCACCTTTTTCGGCGGGCTTCTGGAACGCCCCCCATTGGTTCGTTCCTCTCAGCCGCCTCACCATAGGTTCCTGCAGTTGCCGCGGCCCGGCCAATCAGAGCGCTCCTCGCGCTGGGCTATGGCCGTGCAGCTCACTGCGCTTTACATAGATACCTTTATTAAAAGTTTTGCTTCACATTCTCGAGAAAAGGAGTTTTTCCCATACGTAATACTCGTTCCTCTCTCTCAGGGAACCGAGGTTACGAAAGTAACCGAGTACGTTATTGTGCATGTGATGCTAATGAATAGTCCTTGTGTTGTCACCCGATAGCAAGTACAACATCGTTCAGAAACAACTATAAATTTGAGTCCACAGCCCTTTATTTACAGAGTAAGTGTTATAATGGGAATATATGATCTTGGAGAGTTTAACCTGCTGTCTGTCGTAACCGAACATGACACGCAGTTTGAATGCTGAACGGAGATGATAACTGACAGCTGCAGCGGAGGGAAGACGAGTTTCCGTCAACTTTAATTTAACAATGAAAATAATATTAATATAATATCCTTGTCCTGCACATTCAGCTATTTAGATGACTTTGTACCAGCAAATCATAATATAAGAGTGATTGCTGCAGGATTGTGACGATATATATTTCTGATTATTTAATCATCACGACAGGCCAAATCTGAGCAATTGTATGCTTGAGTTTACTTGCTTGAGTACGAGTTTTGTCGACAGACGGAGGCGGCCGTCCCGCAATTCACTATGCAAATTCCTTCAGAAATTATTCTAATGTGAGTTGATGCTCAAAAAACATTTCTGATTATTATGAGAGTTATAAACAGTTCTGCGGCTTTTTGTGGAAACCATGAAACAATATTTTTCAGGATGTTTTGATGAATAGAAAGTTTAGAGTAACATTTATTATTTATTGTTAACATTTAACGTGTCTTTATTGCCACTTTTGATGTATTTAAACCTCACACATTTGAACAGTTATGTATATACCATAATATTGACACTGTAGCTAAATTATATAAAACAAAAGAGAGGCATTTTTCAGAGTAATAATAATGTGAGCAAACAGCCAATGTAGACAAGAAGCTGACACGACCTTCACCAACCAACAGAATCTCAGAGAAGAAGCTACATGAATATGCCAAAAACAGTGAGGCAGCAAAAATGTGTCTCTTTTTTTTACACTTGGAAGAAGTTATGCAGAGGAGTAACCAAGGCTGCAAAGAATGGCAAGTTATCTTCTTGTTTTCTTAGAGATTTTGAAGGCCGTCTCCAGAGAAACCATCCAAATGCCACACAATACGCCTCTTTACCTCTTTAAAGGAGTCATATAATGCCAAGTTAATATGATTCTTCAGTGTCTAAATGAAAAGTTTGTAATGTACTTTAATTAAAAATTCTCCTTACTATTGTAACAAAACCCTAATTTTATCTGGTAAAAAACAGCTCTGTATTTAGCAGGCCATATCAGTGCGTGCGACTTTAAATGATAATGAGCTTTGCTCACCCTGCCCCTCTGTTTTGTGGGGCGTTTTGACACACATACATGGAGTGTTGCCTTGACCACAGTGGCGGTATATTTTGAAAAAAGTGGCGGGATAAACGGTTGTCTTTCAAACTCCCTCTGCACACGATAGGATAGCGCAACCAACCAGAGCAACGAAGGTGAAACAGAGCTTGTTGATAGATTAAACATTCGCCGTATCCGGTCGGCAAAACTCCTAACACATCTTCCCTTCTTAAGAATGACTTCAGTGCCGTTCTTTGTTCTAAAAGCTTAACTCCAAGTCTTCCAGAGTTGCGGTCAAAGCTGATTCGGAAGACAAAGCCGTTTGCCAGTTTCTGTGTTTACTAGAAGCATGCAAACGCAACCCGGCCGTCGTCATTATGGCCCCGCCTACCGACTCTATACAAGTTGTGATTGGCCCGGCAAGAGTTAGGGGAATACAGCTCAGAAGGGTATTGAGAGTTGCTAGACGACACTCGCGGGCAGATTAGATTTACTGCCGCTAGGGTGCGTCTAGATTTCTAGGCTAGCAACAGGAGTCACTGAGGACACATCAGATCAATTTGAACCCGGAACAAGATGACAGCCTGGCGAGCTGGACGTTTCTGAATGGTTGGTTAACCTAATGTCACTTTGATCTATCTATGTACTGGCAGGGTAACGTTAGTATAGTGAGATACGAATGCTATGTGTTTACTGATGTATACGTTAGTTCATTGACAGATTGATTTTACAGCTAATGGTCATGAAAAACTTTTTTCCGGTAAATGAAGGCTTGTCAGTGATGCGTAACGTTATCTATTTTTAGAACAACTGTCAGGGCTGAAGCACTGACATTAGGTTACCACAGAAATGTTTCAACAGACACCGTTATTAACCATCTAACGTTACAAAAGTAAGCTTAGTGTAGTGTTACCATGTTAACTTTATAACCAGCATCTACCATTATAAACGTGGGATTATGAATTATATTGAGAACGTCATAGATAGAAAGCATGCCGTAATTTAACTTACCCTGTAAACTTTAGCCGCATTCATCGTGAAGCATTTCTACTACACTCTATACTACACTCATCTCTACTACACTCATTCAACTACACTCACTTCTTCTGGAGGTGCAGCAGGAACACGAATAGTTGGTACTGATCCTTTTTTCAGGAGCAGCTTCTTAGCAAAACCTGCTTTATACTGACCCTCGTTTATAAAGCAGTCTGGTGAGAAATGATTCACGCAAACATGAATGCATTGATGTTGATCAGGGGGAATATTCCCTTCGAAAACAAAACTCAGCCACTGCGTCTTCAGTGGTTCGGATTTAGAAACATCAGAATGACTGCTGTGTTCGTTATTACACCCAAGAACAGAACAGCACAATCCCTTAGACGCCATTCTGCTCCAGCGCATCAACAATGGCGGACTATGATGAGCTCGCTCAGGGCGGGTCTGAGGTGAAAACGCTGCTGTGAATCAACAATCATGGGAGGGGCGTGTGTGACGTCACACGGTCGAGCGGCTTAAATTGAGACATGGGAAAACATGGAGATTAAAAATAAAAAAAAAACACTGGGTGGATTTTTAGCATTATATGATGGTTGTGTGCAGAAACTGCCAACACACATTTCCTTCAACTTGTAAAAGTGCATGTACCATTATATGACCCCTTCAATCATTTGTGCTAGTTACCACAAAAGTGATACATCTGCCATTATTAAACAACAGACAGACAGACAGACAGACAGACAGACAGACAGATAGATAGATAGATAGATAGATAGATAGATAGATAGATAGATAGATAGATAGATAGATAGATAGATAGATAGATAGATAGATAGATAGATAGATAGATAGATAGATAAAACAACATACAGACTAAACGACGGATGGACAGATGAAGTGGGAGAACTTTGCATATTGTCATGAGTTAACTCGCAATTAATCGCAATTTAATCACACATTTATTTCAGCTCTAATTGTACCTTAAATTAAGCAGTGATTTATCAAATTTTAAGAATATTAATAAATTGAGTTTTTACACTAGCAGTTTAATTCAGAAGAGAGCACAGTTCGTATGAAAAATTGGTAATGTGAAATCTGTCAAGCGCACCAGAACCACACCATACCTGGAAGAGGTCCACATTCTACCAGTAGGAATAGTGTGGCCCCCTTAAGAGATCCACGTTCCCTATTGAACAGCAGGTATTGTGTGTGTGTGTGTGTGTGTGTGTGTGTGTGTGTGTGTGTGTGTGTGTGTGTGTGTGTGTGTGTGTGTGTGTGTGTGTGTATGTGTGTGTGTGTGTGCCGAACTGTGCCGCGATTCACGTGAACAGTGTGAAGAACACGGACTCAGGAGTGCTCTTATTCAGAAAAGTAACCTGCGTATTCGTTTTAGCCGATTGTAATGTATTTAGTTCAATAAAACACATGTACTGTAAGCAGTGATGGTGTTAATTAAATTTACTTGAGAGAGAGGGAGCTTGCAGTGCATCGCGCTCAGACCGCAGAGCAGTGTTTGTCAAGTTACTTCAAAAAAAGTAATTAGTTATAGTTACTAGTTACTTCTCACAAATAGTAACTGAATTGCATCATTATGAAAGTAACTAATTACCAGGAAAAGTAACTACTGTGTTAAACTTTTTTTAAATGTTCAAATATGTCAAATAACTTGGATGCCCCCAATATTAAATGTTAAATGAATGAAATGGACACTAAAAAGAATAAATTATTATTATAAAACATTGTACACTAATCTACAATCAATCAATGAACTTTATTTATTTCTATAGCACTTCTACAATGACTATTGTTTCAAATCAGCTTCACAGTGTTAAACAGGACAATATTGCAACAACATTTTATTTGGCCAGTTTGATTTGGATAGTTTATGGAATTAAATATGAACTAACTAATACATTTAATTTGTATATTTAGTTGAATAACCTTTGATCATAATTTTAGTGTCCTCAACTGAGCAAGCCGAGCCAAAGGCAACAGTGGCAAGGAACCAAAACTCCATCAGGGCATGATGGAGAAAAATAAACCTTGGGAGAAACCAGACTCAGTCGTGGTGCCAGTTCTCCTCTGGCCTATTATTAAACAGTGTATAATTATTATTCTGCCAACCCTGCAAGTCATAAATCATATTAGATTGGAATATTAGAAATTTTGGGTACCTTGCAAGAGACGGGTTCATTTAGGATGGCGTGTCGATTACACAAGAATATGAATACTTGAAAGATTGTAGTTATTGCGCCGGAAACGGGTAATCTACACTATTTTAATGTAAAATTTTGTGGTGGCATGTAACGATGTGAAGGGCTTCATTAGATTAGAATTACTTGCCACCGACGTGGAGAGATTCTTCCTGGGTTGCACGTTACATAAACATTTGTATCTTTCACCTCAACGAGGGAAAAGTAGTGCATAGCCTACTTCCAGATTGCGAAAGCTACCTTTGAAGACATTGGACATGATATCGCTCCGACTCATCTGTGTGTGTGTGTGTGTGTGTGTGTGTGTGTGTGTGTGTGTGTGTGTGTGTGTGTGTGTGTGTGTGTGTGTGTGTCTGTCTAAGCCAATCATGAATCATCATCAGTTGAAGTTGTCTACCACCCACCTATCATAATCTGTTATGTGTACAAAACCAACCCCCTTACGTGCTCTCTCTCTCTCTCTCTCTCTCTCTCTCTCTCTCTCTCTCTCTCTCTCTCTCTCTCTCTCTCTCTCTCTCTCTCTCTCTCTCTCTCTCTCTCTCTCTCTCTCTCTCTCTCTCTCTCTCTCTCTCACACACACACACACAGGTTGCAGGTTCGCTGACAGAGAGCACGTCTGTTCGGATGAAAAACGCTTCAGTGAGCTCAATTATAGTAACGCCGCATTTTATTCTCAGTAACCTTAACGTTGATGTAATGGGGGAAACAGTAGTTAGTTTGATTACTCAGGGTATTCTCACAAAAATGCATAAAAATAGTACGAGTGTGTAATGTCGTGGAATGTATACGCCAAAACTCATTTTGGCGTGTCTATGGCACGCGGTTTTCCGCGTGCATATGATACGCATTTTATGGCGTATTATACATACGAACCCCCCACCCCACCACCCTAAACCTACCCAAGCGCGTGTCATATATACGCCCCACCACCCTAAACCTACCCAAGCGCGTGTCATATATACGCCCCACCACCCTAAACCTACCCAAGCGCGTGCCATAAAGTGCGTATCATTTGCACGCGAAAAACAGCGTATCATATGCACGCCAAAATGAGTTTTGGCATATACATTCCACGACATTGCACACTCGTACTATTTATATGCATTTATGTGTGATCGGGTTGGATTACTCGTTACTGGAAAAAAATAATTCTGTTAGTAATGCCGTTTATCTATAACTCAGCAGAGAATGTGCTTAGTGAAAAAAACACACTTTTCTTTCGACCTGGAGCCTAATAAAAGTTAAGCAGAAAATATGGCAGTTATGTAGGCTATAACTGCACTTGTTCAGAGTAATGTTATTGTTAACCCCGTTCTTTCCCTATTAATATTTGCTGCTGCATCCTTTACGTCTATGGCTGATCTCAATTTCTCCAACTACGGGCCATGGATCAAACTGAAAAGGTGCACTGCGTTAATAGCACGTTAATAAAATTAGTGCTCTAAAATGAATTTGCGTTAACACGTTATTAATATATTTATATATGCCTTAATTCTACGTGGCATTGATTCAACAAGGTGCTGAAAGCATTCTTTAGAAATGTTGGCCCAAATTGTTAGGATAGCATCTTGCAGTTGATGGAGATTTGTGGGATGCACATCCAGGGCACGAAGCTCCCGTTCCACCACATCCCAAAGATGCTCTATTGGGTTGAGATCTGGTGACTGTGGGGGCCATTGTAGTACAGTGAACTCATTGTCATGTTCAAGAAACCAATTTGAAATGATTTGAGCTTTGTGACATGGTGCATTATCCTGCTGGAAGAAGCCATCAGAGGATGGGTACATGGTGGTCATAAAGGGATGGACATGGTCAGAAATAATGCTCAGGTAGGCCGTGGCATTTAAACGATGCCCAATTGGCACTAAGGGGCCTAAAGTGTGCCAAGAAAACATCCACCATTACACCACCACCGCCAGCCTGCACAATGGTAACAAGGCATGATGGATCCATGTTCTCATTCTGTTTACGCCAAATTCTGACTCTATCATCTGAATGTCTCAACAGAAATCGTGACTCATCAGACCAGGCAACATTTTTTTCAATCTTCACCTGTCCAATTTTAGTGAGCTCATGCAAATTGTAGCCTCTTTTTCCTATTTGTAGTGAAGATGAGTGGTACCCGGTGGGGTCGTCTGCTGTTAGCCCATCCGTCTCAAGGTTGTGGGTGTTGTGGCTTCACAAATGTTTTGCTGCATACCTCGGTTGTAACGAGTGGTTATTTCAATCAAAGTTGCTGTTCTATCAGCTTGAATCAATCGGCCCATTCACCTCTAGCATCAACAAGGCATTTTCGCCCACAGGACTGCCGCATACGGGATGTTTTTTGATTTTCACACCATTCTTTGTAAACCCTAGAAATGGTTGTGTGTGAAAATCCCAGGAACTGAGCAGTTTGTGAAATACTCAGACCGGCCCGTCTGGCACCAACAACCATGCCATGCTCAAAATCACTTAAATAACCTTTTTTTCCCATTCTAACATTCAGTTTGGAGTTCAGGAGATTATCTTGACCAGGACCACACTCCTAAATGCATTGAAGCAACTGCCATGTGATTGGCTGATTAGATAATTGCATTAATGAGAAATTGAACAGGTGTTCCTAATAATCCTTTAGGTGAGTGGATATGGAAAATATGTGCTCCACAGCAGAGGGAAAGTCAGTTATTGGAATAAATGAGGACAACATTTGAATGTGTGGGTGAACTAATCCTTTTAAATTCACAGTAAGGCTCCATATAAGTGAGAAGACATGTCCTTGTAATTATAAAGACCTGCAAGGGCGTTGTTTACACTATTTCTACATTTCCTAATAAAGACTTATTTATCATTGCAGTGTCCGCTGACATCAAAAAACGGCTTATACAGATTATAGCAGATGGGGTGAGAGCTATGTGGCGTCCCAGGTGGGTTTTTCAATGCAAATTTCATTTGATGACACTAAAGGTGCCCACACAGCACAGAACTCAGCGTCCAATGAGCTGAGAGTTCATTCGAGGACTCGCATCTAATATCTTCGTGTCTTTGAAACGGAGCTAAAAAGCGTCGAGGGAGCCTGATCTCAATACATTAAAGCAGTCATTACAGGCAACTCACAGATCAAAGACCGGGACGTCAGATCCCCGGAGAGCCACAAATGGGCCAAATCACCGTGATGACAAACAAAATGTTCTCCGAGCTGCTGCGATTATGCTGGGATGGCTGACAAAACGGTTAGAGTTTTTTAATTGAAAAACTCAAGATATCCTGCGGACACAATTGCTGGTGTCGTCTCAGAGGAAATTATTTTAAAAGATTACAAATATCACATATTTTGCCCGCTTACAAAAACAGTAATTATGACTGATACATCTATCTGACTATAAATAATTCATCATATGCATAATTTGAAAAGTTTATAATCTGTAAAGGTGCGGTCACATTGTTGCATTTGGGAGTTTCGCATGAGAGTGAAAAAGTTCTTACTGCAGATTTTGCTCACGTTCAAGTTGGTCGTGCATTTTGCATCTGATGATCATGATCTGACAAAAAGAAGCTGCATTTTTTGAAAGTGACTTCTTTGCAAACAATATTTCATACATCGCTACACTATTGACAGGAGATATGTGAACTCTTTGGCCCACAAAATGTCGTCAAAATAGCAATTCTGAGCCATATCTCTCAATTCTGACTTTATATCTCAATTCTGGCTTTATATCTCACAATTCTGCCTTTATATCTCTCAATTCTGACTTTATATCTCTCAATTCTGACTTTATATCTCACAATTCTGCCTTTATATCTCTCAATTCTGACTTTATATCTCTCAATTCTGCCTTTATATCTCTCAATTCTGCCTTAATATCTCTCAATTCTGACTTTATATCTCACAATTCTGACTTCATATCTCTCAATTCTGACTTTATATCTCTCAATTCTGACTTCATATCTCTCAATTCTGACTTTATATCTCTCAATTCTGACTTCATATCTCACAATTCTGACTTTATATCTCACAATTCTGACTTTATATCTCTCAATTCTGACTTTATATCTCTCAATTCTGACTTTATATCACACAATTCTGACTTTATATCTCTCAATTCTGACTTTATATCTCTCAATTCTGACTTTATATCTCTCAATTCTGACTTCATATCTCACAATTCTGACTTTATATCTCTCAATTCTGACTTTATATCTCTCAATTCTGACTTTATATCTCTCAATTCTGACTTCATATCACACAATTCTGCCTTTATATCTCTTAATTCTGACTTTATATCTCTCAATTCTGACTTCATATCACACAATTCTGACTTTATATCTCTCAATTCTGACTTTATATCTCTCAATTCTGACTTTATATCTCTCAATTCTGACTTTATATCTCTCAATTCTGACTTTATATCTCTCAATTCTGACTTTATATCTCACAATTCTGACTTTATATCTCACAATTCTGACTTTATATCTCACAATTCTGACTTTATATCTCTCAATTCTGACTTTATATCTCTCAATTCTGACTTTATATCTCACAATTCTGCCTTTATATCTCTTAATTCTGACTTTATATCTCTCAATTCTGACTTTATATCTCTCAATTCTGCCTTCATATCTCTCAATTCTGACTTTATAACTCTCAATTCTGCCTTTATATCTCTCAATTCTGACTTTATATCTCTCAATTCTGACTTTATATCTCTCAATTCTGACTTTATATCTCTCAATTCTGACTTCATATCACACAATTCTGACTTTATATCTCTCAATTCTGACTTTATATCTCTCAATTCTGACTTCATATCACACAATTCTGACTTTATATCTCTCAATTCTGACTTTATATCTCTCAATTCTGACTTTATATCTCTCAATTCTGACTTCATATCTCACAATTCTGACTTCATATCTCACAATTCTGACTTTATATCTCTCAATTCTGACTTTATATCTCTCAATTCTGACTTTATATCTCACAATTCTGACTTTATAGCTCTCAATTCTGCCTTCATATCTTTCAATTCTGACTTTATAACTCTCAATTCTGACTTTATAACTCTCAATTCTGACTTTATAACTCTCAATTCTGACTTTATATCTCTCAATTCTGACTTTATATCTCACAATTCTGACTTTATATCTCTCAATTCTGACTTTATATCTCTCAATTCTGACTTTATATCTCACAATTCTGACTTTATATCTCTCTATTCTGACTTTATAACTCTCAATTCTGACTTTATATCACACAATTCTGACTTTATAACTCTCAATTCTGACTTTATATATCTCAATTCTGCCTTCATATCTTTCAATTCTGACTTTATAACTCTCAATTCTGACTTTATATCTCTCAATTCTGACTTTATAACTCTCAATTCTGACTTTATATCTCTCAATTCTGACTTTATAACTCTCAATTCTGACTTTATATCTCTCAATTCTGACTTTATATCTCACAATTCTGACTTTATATCTCTCAATTCTGACTTTATATCTCTCAATTCTGCCTTCATATCTCTCAATTCTGACTTTATATCTCACAATTCTGACTTTATATCTCTCTATTCTGACTTTATAACTCTCAATTATGACTTTATATCTCTCAATTCTGACTTTATAACTCTCAATTATGACTTTATATCTCTCAATTCTGACTTTATATCTCTCAATTCTGCCTTTATATCTCTCAATTCTGACTTTATATCTCACAATTCTGACTTTATATATCACAATTCTGACTTTATATCTCTCAATTCTGACTTTATATCTCTCAATTCTGACTTCATATCTCTCAATTCTGACTTTATATCTCTCAATTCTGACTTTATATCACACAATTCTGACTTTATATCTCTCAATTCTGACTTTATATCTCTCAATTCTGACTTTATATCTCTCAATTCTGACTTCATATCTCACAATTCTGACTTTATATCTCTCAATTCTGACTTTATATCTCTCAATTCTGACTTTATATCTCTCAATTCTGACTTCATATCACACAATTCTGACTTTATATCTCTCAATTCTGACTTTATATCTCACAATTCTGACTTTATATCTCTCAATTCTGACTTTATATCTCTCAATTCTGACTTCATATCACACAATTCTGACTTTATATCTCTCAATTCTGACTTTATATCTCTCAATTCTGACTTCATATCACACAATTCTGACTTTATATCTCTCAATTCTGACTTTATATCTCTCAATTCTGACTTAATATCTCTCAATTCTGACTTCATATCTCACAATTCTGACTTCATATCTCACAATTCTGACTTTATATCTCTCAATTCTGACTTTATATCTCTCAATTCTGACTTTATATCTCACAATTCTGACTTTATAGCTCTCAATTCTGCCTTCATATCTTTCAATTCTGACTTTATAACTCTCAATTCTGACTTTATAACTCTCAATTCTGACTTTATAACTCTCAATTCTGACTTTATATCTCTCAATTCTGACTTTATATCTCACAATTCTGACTTTATATCTCTCAATTCTGACTTTATATCTCTCAATTCTGACTTTATATCTCACAATTCTGACTTTATATCTCTCTATTCTGACTTTATAACTCTCAATTCTGACTTTATATCACACAATTCTGACTTTATAACTCTCAATTCTGACTTTATATCTCTCAATTCTGCCTTCATATCTTTCAATTCTGACTTTATAACTCTCAATTCTGACTTTATATCTCTCAATTCTGACTTTATAACTCTCAATTCTGACTTTATATCTCTCAATTCTGACTTTATATCTCACAATTCTGACTTTATATCTCTCAATTCTGACTTTATATCTCTCAATTCTGCCTTCATATCTCTCAATTCTGACTTTATATCTCACAATTCTGACTTTATATCTCTCTATTCTGACTTTATAACTCTCAATTATGACTTTATATCTCTCAATTCTGACTTTATAACTCTCAATTATGACTTTATATCTCTCAATTCTGACTTTATATCTCTCAATTCTGCCTTTATATCTCTCAATTCTGACTTTATATCTCACAATTCTGACTTTATATATCACAATTCTGACTTTATATCTCTCAATTCTGACTTTATATCTCTCAATTCTGACTTTATATCTCTCAATTCTGCCTTTATATCTCTCAATTCTGACTTTATATCTCTCAATTCTGACTTTATATCTCACAATTCTGACTTTATATCTCTCAATTCTGACTTTATATCTCTCAATTCTGACTTTATATCTCTCTATTCTGCCTTTATATCTCTCAATTCTGACTTTACATCTCACAATTCTGCCTTTATATCTCTTAATTCTGACTTTATATCTCTCAATTCTGACTTTATATCTCTCAATTCTGACTTTATATCTCTCAATTCTGACTTTACATCTCACAATTCTGCCTTTATATCTCTTAATTCTGACTTTATATCTCTCAATTTTGCCTTCATATCTCTCAATTCTGACTTTATATCTCTCAATTCTGACTTTATATCTCAATTCTGCTTTTATATCTCAATTCTGCCTTTATATCTCACAATTCTGACTTTATATCTCTCAATTCTGCCTTCATATCTCTCAATTCTGACTTTATATCTCACAATTCTGACTTTATATCTCTCAATTCTGACTTTATATCTCACAATTCTGACTTTATATCTCTCAATTCTGACTTTATATCTCAATTCTGACTTTATAACTCTCAATTCTGACTTTAAAACTCAATTCTGACTTTATATCTCTCAATTCTGACTTTATAACTCAATTCTGCCTTCATATCTCTCAATTCTGACTTCATTTCTCTCAATTCTGACTTTATATCTCAATTCTGACTTTATATCTCTCAATTCTGACTTTATATCTCTCAATTCTGACTTTATATCTCTCAATTCTGCCTTCATATCTCTCAATTCTGACTTTATATCTCTCAATTCTGCCTTCATATCTCTCAATTCTGACTTTATAACTCTCAATTCTGACTTTATAACTCTCAATTCTGACTTTATAACTCAATTCTGACTTTATATCTCTCAATTCTGACTTTATATCTCTCAATTCTGACTTCATATCTCACAATTCTGACTTTATATCTCTCAATTCTGACTTTATATCTCTCAATTCTGACTTTATATCTCTCAATTCTGACTTCATATCACACAATTCTGCCTTTATATCTCTTAATTCTGACTTTATATCTCTCAATTCTGACTTCATATCACACAATTCTGACTTTATATCTCTCAATTCTGACTTTATATCTCTCAATTCTGACTTTATATCTCTCAATTCTGACTTTATATCTCTCAATTCTGACTTTATATCTCTCAATTCTGACTTTATATCTCTCAATTCTGACTTTATATCTCTCAATTCTGACTTTATATCTCTCAATTCTGACTTTATATCTCACAATTCTGACTTTATATCTCTCAATTCTGACTTTATAACTCTCAATTATGACTTTATATCTCTTAATTCTGACTTTATATCTCTCAATTCTGACTTTATATCTCTCAATTCTGACTTCATATCACACAATTCTGACTTTATATCTCTCAATTCTGACTTTATATCTCTCAATTCTGACTTTATATCTCTCAATTCTGACTTCATATCTCACAATTCTGACTTCATATCTCACAATTCTGACTTTATATCTCTCAATTCTGACTTTATATCTCTCAATTCTGACTTTATATCTCACAATTCTGACTTTATAGCTCTCAATTCTGCCTTCATATCTTTCAATTCTGACTTTATAACTCTCAATTCTGACTTTATAACTCTCAATTCTGACTTTATAACTCTCAATTCTGACTTTATATCTCTCAATTCTGACTTTATATCTCACAATTCTGACTTTATATCTCTCAATTCTGACTTTATATCTCTCAATTCTGACTTTATATCTCACAGTTCTGACTTTACATCTCACAATTCTGACTTTATATCTCTCAATTCTGCCTTCATATCTTTCAATTCTGACTTTATAACTCTCAATTCTGACTTTATATCTCTCAATTCTGACTTTATAACTCTCAATTCTGACTTTATATCTCTCAATTCTGACTTTATATCTCACAATTCTGACTTTATATCTCTCAATTCTGACTTTATATCTCTCAATTCTGCCTTCATATCTCTCAATTCTGACTTTATATCTCACAATTCTGACTTTATATCTCTCTATTCTGACTTTATAACTCTCAATTATGACTTTATATCTCTCAATTCTGACTTTATAACTCTCAATTATGACTTTATATCTCTCAATTCTGACTTTATATCTCTCAATTCTGCCTTTATATCTCTCAATTCTGACTTTATATCTCACAATTCTGACTTTATATATCACAATTCTGACTTTATATCTCTCAATTCTGACTTTATATCTCTCAATTCTGACTTTATATCTCTCAATTCTGCCTTTATATCTCTCAATTCTGACTTTATATCTCTCAATTCTGACTTTATATCTCACAATTCTGACTTTATATCTCTCAATTCTGACTTTATATCTCTCAATTCTGACTTTATATCTCTCTATTCTGCCTTTATATCTCTCAATTCTGACTTTACATCTCACAATTCTGCCTTTATATCTCTTAATTCTGACTTTATATCTCTCAATTCTGACTTTATATCTCTCAATTCTGACTTTATATCTCTCAATTCTGACTTTACATCTCACAATTCTGCCTTTATATCTCTCAATTCTGACTTTATATCTCTCAATTTTGCCTTCATATCTCTCAATTCTGACTTTATATCTCTCAATTCTGACTTTATATCTCAATTCTGCTTTTATATCTCAATTCTGCCTTTATATCTCACAATTCTGACTTTATATCTCTCAATTCTGCCTTCATATCTCTCAATTCTGACTTTATATCTCACAATTCTGACTTTATATCTCTCAATTCTGACTTTATATCTCACAATTCTGACTTTATATCTCACAATTCTGACTTTATATCTCTCAATTCTGACTTTATATCTCAATTCTGACTTTATAACTCTCAATTCTGACTTTATAACTCAATTCTGACTTTATATCTCTCAATTCTGACTTTATAACTCAATTCTGCCTTTATATCTCTCAATTCTGACTTTATATCTCACAATTCTGACTTTATATCTCTCAATTCTGACTTTATATCTCTCAATTCTGCCTTCATATCTCTCAATTCTGACTTTATATCTCACAATTCTGACTTTATATCTCTCTATTCTGACTTTATAACTCTCAATTATGACTTTATATCTCTCAATTCTGACTTTATAACTCTCAATTCTGACTTTATATCTCTCAATTCTGACTTTATATCTCTCAATTCTGCCTTTATATCTCTCAATTCTGACTTTATATCTCACAATTCTGACTTTATATCTCTCAATTCTGACTTTATAACTCTCAATTCTGACTTTATATCTCTCAATTCTGCCTTTATATCTCTTAATTCTGACTTTATATCTCTCAATTCTGACTTTATATCTCTCAATTCTGCCTTTATATCTCTCAATTCTGACTTTATATCTCACAATTCTGACTTTATATCTCTCTATTCTGACTTTATAACTCTCAATTATGACTTTATATCTCTCAATTCTGCCTTTATATCTCTCAATTCTGACTTTATATCTCACAATTCTGACTTTATATCTCTCTATTCTGACTTTATAACTCTCAATTATGACTTTATATCTCTCAATTCTGACTTTATATCTCTCAATTCTGCCTTCATATCTCTCAATTCTGACTTTATATCTCACAATTCTGACTTTATATCTCTCTATTCTGACTTTATAACTCTCAATTATGACTTTATATCTCTCAATTCTGACTTTATAACTCTCAATTCTGACTTTATATCTCTCAATTCTGACTTTATATCTCTCAATTCTGCCTTTATATCTCTCAATTCTGACTTTATATCTCACAATTCTGACTTTATATATCACAATTCTGACTTTATATCTCTCAATTCTGACTTTATATCTCTCAATTCTGACTTTATATCTCTCAATTCTGCCTTTATATCTCTCAATTCTGACTTTATATCTCTCAATTCTGACTTTATATCTCTCAATTCTGACTTTATATCTCACAATTCTGACTTTATATCTCTCAATTCTGCCTTTATATCTCTCAATTCTGACTTTACATCTCACAATTCTGCCTTTATATCTCTTAATTCTGACTTTATATCTCTCAATTCTGACTTTATATCTCTCAATTCTGCCTTTATATCTCTCAATTCTGACTTTATATCTCTCAATTCTGACTTTACATCTCACAATTCTGCCTTTATATCTCTTAATTCTGACTTTATATCTCTCAATTCTGACTTTATATCTCTCAATTCTGACTTTATATCTCTCAATTCTGACTTTACATCTCACAATTCTGCCTTTATATCTCTTAATTCTGACTTTATATCTCTCAATTTTGCCTTCATATCTCTCAATTCTGACTTTATATCTCTCAATTCTGACTTTATATCTCAATTCTGCTTTTATATCTCAATTCTGCCTTTATATCTCACAATTCTGACTTTATATCTCTCAATTCTGCCTTCATATCTCTCAATTCTGACTTTATATCTCACAATTCTGACTTTATATCTCTCAATTCTGACTTTATATCTCACAATTCTGACTTTATATCTCACAATTCTGACTTTATATCTCTCAATTCTGACTTTATATCTCAATTCTGACTTTATAACTCTCAATTCTGACTTTATAACTCTCAATTCTGACTTTATATCTCTCAATTCTGCCTTCATATCTCTCAATTTTGACTTTATATCTCTCAATTCTGCCTTCATATCTCTCAATTCTGACTTCATTTCTCTCAATTCTGACTTTATATCTCAATTCTGACTTTATAACTCTCAATTCTGACTTTATAACTCAATTCTGACTTTATATCTCTCAATTCTGACTTTATAACTCTCAAATCTGCCTTTATATCTCACAATTCTGCCTTCATATCTCTCAATTCTGACTTTATATCTCTCAATTCTGACTTTATATCTCACAATTCTGACTTTATATCTCTCAATTCTGCCTTCATATCTCTCAATTCTGACTTTATATCTCACAATTCTGACTTTATATCTCTCAATTCTGACTTTATATCTCACAATTCTGACTTTATATCTCACAATTCTGACTTTATATCTCTCAATTCTGACTTTATATCTCAATTCTGACTTTATAACTCTCAATTCTGAATTTATAACTCTCAATTCTGACTTTATATCTCTCAATTCTGACTTTATATCTCTCAATTCTGACTTTATATCTCTCAATTCTGACTTTATATCTCTCAATTCTGCCTTCATATCTCTCAGTTCTGACTTTATATCTCTCAATTCTGCCTTCATATCTCTCAATTCTGACTTCATTTCTCTCAATTCTGACTTTATATCTCAATTCTGACTTTATAACTCTCAATTCTGACTTTATAACTCAATTCTGCCTATATATCTCTCCATTCTGACTTAATATCTCACATTTCTGACTTTGTATCTCTCAATTCTGAGTTTATTTCTCAGCTCTGACTTTATTTTTTGCAATTGTGACTTAATCCCTCACAATTACAAGTTCATGTCTCACAATTCTGACTTAATTTCTTGCAAAAGCCTATATCTCTACAAATCTTTCTTTTTTGTTTTCTTTTTCTTTTTTGCAGTTCAGCTGTTCTCTCGCAATCGTGAGAAAACACACTCTTGCAATTGATGTTGTAGTGGTAAAGATCCAGGCTGATAATCAAAAGGTTCAAACCCCAACAAAGATATTTCAAAGGTGCCCTAGAATGAGTTAAATTTGAAACAATGTTAAAGTCATGAAACCCCAAAACACTTTTTTTGAGATGTAAACAGAAATATAGGCTGCACATCATTGAAAACACTAAGGGTACTCATTAATGGTATTCATATGTGAAAATAGTTATTTTTGCATTATTCAGAGCGATTTCTGTCTTCCGGTTTGAAAAGCTTTGTTGGAGCAACGTCACAAATGCTGACGTCAGCATGTGCTTTTCGGCCTAAGTATGGACTGCTGGGGACATGCTGACGTCGACCGCTCCGAGCGATTCTCGATATATATTCATGACATAAAGCTCATTCAGTCCAATCACTGCGCTGTAGTATGCGTACAAGATAATTTAGTTAATATGCATGAGACAGTCACTTCTGTCAGGCTCGTCTTCCATCATTATTGTAGAGACATGGTGGGGAAGTTTTGGAAGCAGCGTGCGGAAAAGTCAAGGAGGAAAGCTAGGCGTTATGCTGATACGAAGTAACGTAAGGGCACCGAGCGAGCTGTAAGCGGGGGCCGTCTGTGGAAGCCTTTGCTACAAAGGCTCGGTTAAGTAAAATTAACTTGAGGAATCGCACGCCGAACCTGCAAGCGTTGATCTAATTTATGTCAGGAGTGCAAAATAACTGATCTGTAGGCTAATGAACAATATTTTTGATGAAATATCAACAAGAATCAAAAGCCACGTCCCCTCCGTTTTATTTGTGGTCACAAACATGCACTAAACCGCATGTGTTCGGGCTCTTAGTGAAACAGTGTGCTGCATATTTGGACAAATAGATTTAGCTGCCGAGTGACACCGCGGATCGTCACAGCAGCCCAGCGCACGTCGCTCTGTGCTTCAGATATGCGGTCGAGACTATGAAGCCTCAAACCCCTGCGCTTTTACCCCGATCTACAATTACACATCTCTGTCGCATCGCATGTTTGTGGGTGGTTCACGTTCTCTTATCACGTCGGCGCGTTGTTCATCTTGCCACACAGCGTGCATATTTGGACAAATATAGTTTTATCACGTTTGCAAAATATTTCGTCATGCAGAATAACATTTATTTTCCATTTCTCACTGAATTATGCTGGTTTGAAGAGCTGAATGATTTGCGATCTCTGCTGCACGCCACTCATAACTCTCTCATTCGCTGAACCCATCCCTCATTTAATCTCACTGTGGTAAACAATGCCAACGTGAACAAAGAACATGTCTCAGAACCGCTCTAACTGCTGCTGTTGGTATCGCTAATCTTAATGCTCCTAATGACACTCCCCTATTAATGCAAACCATTCCCTCTTTCCATACAATACCATCCCACCTTTTCACAGTCGACCACTCCCCTTTTAAGAAGCCTTTTCAAATCGAAGGTGTGAAAAAACACAGCTGCAGCAGGGGGGTTTCATGACCCTTTAAATTGTTCTCTGATATCTACATAGAGGGTATGTGGCTTATTTAAGGGCAAAAATTGTCCAGATACAGTTTTACAGGTCCATTTACAACCCTATAAATTGTCCCTAGGATGTAATGCTGTTTTTGCCTTATTTGGAAAAGACAGGAATATTAATGTTGAGCTCTGCTCTGATTGGCTTATTTCAGCAGCTCACAGCAGTTCAGTTGTTCAGCGATTGGCTCGTGAGTCCTTACCGTCCATACTGAACACAGACCGACTGAATGAAACTTTAATCAGAACATCTCAAATGGAGATAGATAAAATGCAGCTTACTTGTTTATTGGTGTTTTCAGATCATCCGCGCGCGAGAGATCTTGCGTGCATAAGGTTGCCAGATCTACATGTTTAGGTAAAACACTGGATAGTTTATGTGTTCTTTTCACAGAAAAGCTCTGCTTGGGGGATTTAAATTACTGAAATCTGGCAACCGCACAAACGATCGTCTTTCCCAAATCAAAACCAGCGATTTTAGACTCGTCTTTTTTCGTCAACGATATTGCATGTTTATAGCCTGACAAGCCAGACCCACATCAAGATGTTTGGTCTGGAAACTCACCATAGACAGGGCTCAATCCGAGGGGCGGGATAAACGGTTGTCTTTCAAACTCCCTCTGCACGAGATAGGATAGCGCTACACCAACCAGAGCAACGAAGGTGAAACAGAACTTGTTGATAGATTAAGCTTTCGCCGTATCCGGTCGGCTAAACTCCGAACACATCTTCCCTTTTTAAGAATGACTTCAGTGCCGTTCTTTGTTCTTTTCTCAGAGAAAAGCTTAACTCCAAGTCTTCCAGAGTCGCAGTCATGCGACAGTTTAAACAATTTTGAACAATATTGTCAGTTTAAACAGGCAATAAGTGGATAAAATCACTAATTACTGCTTGCAGGAATACAGTTGTATTGCCACTTTCTTTAGTTTAAGACGCGGAGTGAAGCTTGCTTGAAATGGGCCGAACAAACGAACGATCTTGAATTAAATTGTTGTGGTATCCGATTATAAACATCAACCATGATTTTTTTATCTGTGGGAAGGGTATAAAAGTCGTCACGTCCCCTGCACAACCTAGGAAATGACGTGTGTGTCCATAAGCAGCTTGTTTACCTGCAGTCCTGATGATTCGGCTCTGAAAGTTCCGCCTGAAAATGAACATGAACTGTCTATGGTTCAGACAGATGTAAATGTTGGGGGCGTGCCGCTTGTGTCACGGTTGGCCTTATGTTGAGTATCACTTATTTTTCGTGGTGTTTTTCATGCACAAGATTTACATAAGAAGGAGGAGGCAATGGTGTTTGAGACTCACAGTATGTGATGTCCATGTACTGAACTCTTATTATTTCACTATGGCAAGTTTAATACAATTTTTAATTCTAGGGCACCTTTAAATTCTTCCACGGAACACAAAAGCAGAAGTTTAGCAGAATGTTTAACTTCTGCTCTTTTCTAAATGAAGAATGTTTTGGTTTCTCGCTCCATCTTAGTGGCTTTGTCCTACCTGTTGTCTGTAGATGGAGAAATAGTCATGTGATCCGGCCTCAGCGTGTGGATTAGCCATGAGAGAGTAGTTTCTCAAACAAGTGACCCACTTAGCAGAACCCTCCTCTTTCCGCTGCAATCGGACCGTCAGATATGCTGTGTAGTAGTTCTTGAAAGAGATTTCCTGAATCTAGACACAAGCACAAGGGACATACCAGCAAAGCCTTGTAATATATACAGTGCCTTGCGAAAGTATTTGGCCCACTTGAACTTTGCGACATTTTGCCACATTTCAGGCTTCAAACATAAAGATATAAAACTGTAATTTTTTGTGAAGAATCAACAACAAGTGGGACACAATCATGAAGTGGAATGAAATTTATTGGATAATTCAAACTTTTGATAACAAATCAAAAACTGAAAAATTGGGCGTGCAAAATTATTCGGCCCCTTTACTTTCTGTGCAGCAAACTCTCTCCAGAAGTTCAGCAAGGATCTCTGAATGATCAAATGTTGACCTAAATGACTAATGATGATAATAGAATCCACCTGTGTGTAATCAAGTCTCCGTATAAATGCACCTGCACTGTGATAGTCTCAGAGGTCCGTTTAAAGCGCAGAGAGCATCATGAAGAACAAGGAACACACCAGGCAGGTCCGAGATACTGTTGCGGAGAAGTTTAAAGCCGGATTTGGATACAAAAAGATTTCCCAAGCTTTAAACATCCCAAGGAGCACTGTGCAAGCGATAATATTGAAATGGAAAGATGAACTGCAGAGATCTACAGCTGAGGTGGGAGACTCTGTCCATAGGACAACAGGAATCAGTCGTATACTGCACAAATCTGGCCTTTATGGAAGAGTGGCAAGAAGAAAGCCATTTCTTAAAGATATCCATAAAAAGTGTAATTTAAAGTTTGCCACAAGCCACCTGAGAGACACACCAAACATGTGGAAGAAGGTGCTCTGGTCAGATGAAACCAAAATTTAACTTTTGGCAACAATGCAAAATGTTATGTTTGGCATTAAAGCGACATACCTCATCACCCTGAACACACCATCCCCACTGTCAAACATGGTGGTGACAGCATCATGGTTTGGGCCTGCTTTTGTTCAGCAGGGACAGGGAAGACGGTTAAAATTGATGGGAAGATGGATGGAGCCAAATACTGGACCATTCTGGAAGAGAACCTTATGGAGTCTGCAAAAGACCTGAGACTGGGAAGGAGATCAGTTTTCCAACAAGACAATGATCCAAAACATAAAGCATAATCTAATGGTTCAAAAACAAACACTTGGCCATTCCAGGTGTTAGAATGGCCAAGTCAAAGTCCAGACCTGAATCCAATCGAGAATCTGTGGAAAGAACTGAAAACTGCTGTTCACAAATGCTCTCCATCCAACCTCACTGAGCTCCAGCTGTTCTGGAGGAGGAATGGGCAAAAATTTCAGTCTCTCGATGTGCAAAACTGATAGAGACATACCCCAAGCGACTTACAGCTGTAATCGCAGCAAAAGGTGGCGCTACAAAGTAGGGATGTCAATTTTCACAAATTTCCATGATCGATCAACGTTTAAATTAACGATCGATTAATCGTTAACCTTAATACTGTTATATGCCCCTACAGCAGTGGCATATAGCTGATAGCATGTCAGGATATGCAAATGCTGCTCAAAACGCATGTTCTTCACCAAATGAATGAGAAGGATTTTTTGATCTAAACTAATAGCTATGGAATTGTAAAATTAGTAGATGCGATTTATAATTTAATTAAATGACTTATTTAATAACCAAATATAACCTGTAATAGAACACCAATGGCGCCTCAGATCTGTTATTCAGAGTGTGTGGACGCTCTTCCAAGAACAACGTGCTGAAACGTCACCTAAACCCAATTAGTTCAAAACGATTTATTAAAATATTGTTTTCATTAATGTTATGTAATGTGACTGTCCCAATCATAGTTATTATTAGTCGCGCGTTGCTGTTTTCAACACTGGTAAGTTACACTGAAGCTCTTTGCTAGCGCGTTATTTAACTCAACAAAAAGCTTCCTATATGAGATTAATCTGATTTTTATAAAGTTAACACAATATTACAAATTATATCTGCACAAAATGATGCGAATGCACAAGTGAACTTGAATTGAGTTGCTGATATTCATATTCAGAATGGGAGACGCGTGGTGTTCACGTGCTCTAGGAACAACGCTCTGAACACGGCACCTAAACCCAATGACTTTACAACCATTTATTAAAATAGTGTTTTCATTTCTGTTATATAATATGACAGTCTCAATCATAGTTATTATGCATTGTTCTGTATGCGCTAAAGACGAAGCACTGAATAAAAACCGGTAGCAATACATTACACTGAAACCATTTTCTAGTGCGTTTTATTTCGCTAAAAGAAACGCATCCTATACGATGGATCACATATATAACGTTACAAAATAAATGTAATATTACAAATTACTTCAGCCCAATCTGATGCGAATGCACAAGTGAACTTGAACTAAGTTACATGCGCGAGTCAGAATGCGTGACTCAGTCAGTTGTGCACGCGCCCTTCCTGGATCAACGCAATGAAACACACGGCAGATAAACCCAAATAATTAACAATCACAATGTTTTATTACAATAGTGTTCTCATTAATGTTGTGTAATATGACAGTCCCAATCATAGTCATTATTAGTTGTTCATTGCTGTTGGAGCTGCACGCTGAAGCTGATCACCGCCACGCTTTTACTACCGCTCGCGTCTAACGTTATTTATTAACCAAATGCATCCTTATGAGATAAACCAGCTATTGATAGGCCTGCACAAAATAAACACAATATTACAACTTACAATTGCACAAAACAAAAGGCTGTGAATGCACATTTAAACTTGCAGTCATGATGAAGGTGTAACTCCAGCTGTAAAATGGTCCCAAATAGAACTCGGGCACGCTCGCTTCATTTTTCTTCCCGTTTCGCGGTTGGGCCGCACGCACGCGCATGACCCTGCTTAATCGATGATCGATAAGTCTTATCGATCAAATGTCTTATCAACAATTAATCGATCATCCCTACTACAAATTATTAACTTAAGGGGGCTGAATAATTTTGCACGCCCAATTTTTCAGTTTTTGATTTGTTAAAAAAGTTTGAAATATCCAATAAGTTTCGTTCCACTTCATGATTGTGTCCCACTTGTTGTTGATTCTTCACAAAAAATTACAGTTTCATATCTTTATGTTTGAAAAGCCTGAAATGTGGCAAAAGGTCGCAAAGTTCAAGAGGGCTGAATACTTTCGCAAGCCACTGTAGATAGATAAATAGATAGATAGATATAACGATAGATAGATATATAGATATATAGATAGATAGATAGATAGATAGATAGATAGATAGATAGATAGATAGATAGATAGATAGATAGATAGATAGATAGATAGATAGATAGATAGATAGATAGATAGATAGATAGATAGATAGATAGATAGATAGATAGATAGATAGATGGCATTAATAAACCATTGCTGGTCAATCAATAATCTTAACCTTCATGTACTGATGTACTTTGAGAGACACTCACGTTCACAGGCTCGGCAAAGGTGATGTCTGTTATATAGACGCCGGGACGAGATGAATCACATACAGCGTCTCCAATCTGCAGCGCGACAGGTGACTTTATAGTGCAGCTGACAGCTTCAGCACTCATGGCTGATCTGTGATGAGACAACATTAAACTCAACTTCACAAACTTCACAAAGAGTTGGTCTGTGTTTTTATATATACATTTAATTATAAGAAGAATTGTTTTATAATAAATGATAAAAATAATAATAATTTTATTATTAAATATAAGAATTATAATAATATTTTGTTCAAATTTATAATTTTCATATTTTGTAATTGTATTTATTTGTTTAAAAACTATTTTTATAAGTTTATGTTTAAGTTATCTATTGTTATGTTGTTACTATCTGTATAAAAACAAACAATATAATAATACTATAATAAATAACATGAAATTACATTTAAAATACATAAAAAACAAACAACATTAAAAAAGAAAATCTAGCAGTTCAAACCAGTTTCTGCAACATATATATATATATATATATATATATATATATATATATATATATATATATATATATATATATATATATATATATATATATATATATATATATATATATATATATATATATATATATATATATATATATAAATATGGTAGGTTATTTAATAACTTTTAAACTTTGAAATTATTAACACAACAAATCAAAAATCTAATAAATCTACACAGCAAAATAAATGCTAATTTAAGGCATATAATATTATATTAATATATAATAGTATATATTAATAATATATCATTTTGATTATTGTTATTACACCGATCAATGATCCTATTGTGTTGGTCCCTCTTTTGGTGCCAAAAACGCCCTGACCCGTTGAGGCATGGACTCCACTAGACGCCTGAAGGTGTGCTGAGGTATCTGGCACCAAGATGTTAGCAGCAGATCCTTTAAGTCCTGTAAATTGTGAGGTGGATCGGACTTGTTTGTTCAGCACATCCCACAAATGCTTGATTGGATTGAGATCTGGGGAATTTGGAGGCCAAGTCGACACCTCAAACTCGTTGTTGTGCTCCTTAAACCATTCCTGAACCGTTTTTGCTTTGTGGCAGAGCGCATTATCCTGATGAAAGAGAGCCACAGCCACCAGAGAATACCGTTTCCATGAAAGGGTGTACATGGTCTGCAACAATGCTTAGGTAGGTGGTTTGTGTCAAAGTAACATCCACATGGATGGCAGGACCCAAGGTCTCCCAGCAGAACATTGCCCAAAGCATCACACTGCCTCTGCCGGCTTGCCTTCTTCCAATAGTGCATCCTGGTGCCATGTGTTCCCCAGATAAGCGATCGCACACGCATCTGGCCATGCACGTGATGTAAAAGAAAACGTGATTCATCAAACCAGGCCACCTTCTTGCATTGCTCCGTGGTTCAGTTCTGATGCTCACATGCCACTCTCAGTGCTGGACAGGGGTCAGCATGGGCACCCTGAATGGTCTGCGGCTATGCAGCCCCATACACAACAAACTGTGTTGCACTGTGTGTTCTGACACTTTTCTATCAGAACCAGCATTAACTCCTTGATCAATTTGAGCTGCAGTAGCTTGTCTGTTTGATCAGACTACACGGGCCAGCCTTCGCTCACCACGTGCATCAATGAGCCTTGGCCATCCATGATCCTGTCGCTGGATCACCGCTGTTCCTTCCTTGGAAAACATTTGATAGATACTGACCACTGCAGACCAAGAACACCCCAAAAGAGCTGCAGTTTTGGAGATGTTCTGACCCAGTCATCTAGCCATCACAATTGGCCCTCGTCAAATGCCTTAAATTTTTCCTGCTTTTAACACATCAACTTTGAGGACAAAATATTCACTTGCTACCTAATATATCCCACCCACTAACAGGTGCCGTGATGAAGAGTTTATCAGTGTTATTCACTTTACCTGTCATAATGTTATGCTTGATTGGTATCTGGTGTATACACATCCAAAATAATACTTTAATACTTTAGAGTAAAGTTACGTATATTTGAATGCACACATATTCATTCATATATTTTAGAAAAATCTGTTATAAAAATGTTATATTACATGTAATTATTTCTTAACTATATTCATGCATGTGTGTGTATTGAAATATACATAACTATACACAGTAAGTTAGGCCTACACACACATTATTATGTAAACTAACTTTAATTTGTATTGTGTGCGTGTTAATATTTTGTAGTCTAAATCGTACAAAAAGCAATGACTTTAAATGACACTTTATGAACAGTATTTATGTTCTAATTAAAAAATCTTAAAGCATTTTCAAGTCATTTTTCAATATTCTCAATATTTGTCTCTTGTGTTGTTATCATCATTATGTTTTACCCTGGAGGACAAAATAAAAAATCAAATCTGAGCAAAGCATTTAGAGCAAAACAAAGCACCCAATGAATTATGGGTGACATGTCAAACAAACAGCTCCTGATATAGCGCTCTCTACGGCAGGAAGAAATGCGTCTGTGCTTGTTGTCTATGTAGGCGGCTCGCAGAGTTTTGAAACACGGCCAGTGTGCATCACTGCAGTACTTACTGTAATATATTCAGCTGTCTGACTCGTTCTTTTGACTAAAATGATCTTGTTTAAATAGCCGAGACGTGCCCTTAAATGGTGATGAAGCGCGTTAAAAAAGCATCAGCGTCATTTCTGTCATCTGAGCAGGAGCTTTGTGATGGTTTACGGCTGATGTGTTGATAGTTGCATGTGTCTTCCGGTCCTTTGTGTGACGTGTGTCTCTTAAAGGGACAGTGTCATTATATATATATATATATATATATATACAAATTATAATTCTTTTTTAAGTCTAAATACGGTATTAAACTACCTGTGAAATGCAACATATTTAAATATTCATTAAAATATTATGATTTTTATTATTATTATTATTATTATTATTATTATTATTATTATTGGATTTTGAAGGCAGGTTAAGACTGGAATTATATTTTTAAAATGTACTGTAAAGGAATAACAAAGATTTATGTTCAATAAAAATAAGATTAATTATAAGCCAGCGTTGCATGGATATTTAAATGTTGCATTTCACAGGTAGATTATTTATTTATGTAATTATGTAAAAAAAAAAAAAATTATGACATGTTTTGTGTGAATTTATCAAGTATAATAAATGTCTCATAATTGTCATTACATTATGAGCTCAAGATTGTATTAAGCACACACACACACACACACACACACACACACACACACACATATATATATATATATATATATATATATATATATATATATATATATATATATAATAAAAGATACAATAATGTTACATAACACAATTATGAAAACCTAAGAGATCTGAAAATATTTATCTTTTTTTCCTCAAAAGCATGATTTCATTTCATAATGTTCCTGAAACATGGTTGCTCTCCTTCGATCGCAGGTACTGTAGTTCTGGCAATAGTTAGAAGAATGTTTGGGGTTATGAATTGCAACTGTCCACTGCTCACCCCTCTCTTTCGAAACACAGAGAAGCTACGGTGGCCGACGCAGGACAAAGATGTCGTCGTCTGAGACAGCAGGGAGTAGCTAGCGCTCTGAAGAGAAGTTTGTCCGTTTGAGGCTGTAGAAACATGATGGCGCAAAATGGCGATTTCCCTAAAGGGGACCCACGGTGTGTGTTGATTGAAATGAAGAAGAAGCTCATTCTAAGGTCATAAAAACATAACAGTACATTATGTAAGGTCACTTTATGTAAGGTCACCAGTAAAAACACAGTTATGTATATTATATTGCATTTCTGTCAATAGATCCTCATAAATACTACACATTGAAACTTTAATCATTTTATTCCCCTTAAAGGGTTCACCCAAAAATGAATTTTGTCATTCATGATGACTCACCCTAATGTTGTTCCTCACCCGTACGCCCTCCATTCATCTTCAGAACACAGTTTAAGATATTTTATATTTAGTCCAACAGCTTTGCCAAGTGTATGCACACTATACTGTCCATGTCCAGAATGGGAATAAAAACATCATCAAAGTAGTCCATATGTGACATCAGTTAGTTAACTAGAATCTCTTGAAGCATCGAAAACACATTTTGGTCAATAAATAGCAAAAACTTCAGCGTATTGATTCAGGATTCGGTTCGCCAACGTCCCGTGATTTCAGCAGTTTGGCAGTTTGACACGCGATCCGAATCATGAATCAATACGCTGATTCATGACTGTTTGAATCTTTATTTGAGGATTGAAAACAAACCCGGAAAAGAAGACAATGCTGAATAAATTCGTAGTTTTTGCTATTTTTGGACCAAAATGTATTTTCGATGCTTCAAGAGATTCTAACTAACTATATGGACTACTTTGATGATGTTTTTATTCCCTTTCTGGACATGGACAGTATAGTGTGCATACACTTAAATACACTCTCGGACTAAATATAAAATATCTTAAACTGTGTCTGAAGATGAACGGAGGTCTTACGGGTGTGGAACGACATTAGGGTGAGTCATTAATGACATCAATTTAATTTTTGGGTGAACTAACCCTTTAAGCATGCAACAATTCTCTTAGCATGTGTAATACACTTTTATTCATTATTTTTTAAATCCAATGAGTTGCCAGTTCATCAAAAAGCTAGAGGCAAAATGAATGGCAAATAATGTATTATATGTAACACCAAATCCCCTGTTAATGCCACTGTCTTCACTTTCTATTAGGCTTCACTCGCTGTCACCGGCAGAGGGCGCTGCCGCTCTTCGGCTGTGAATATACAGTATATATTTCTCAACATGTATACTCAAGACTGTGATTGGCTTTATCTCTTATATAAAATACATTTCTGTTCCATCATTGTGTATATTGTTCGGTATGCATGACATAACATGCTCTTTCTGTCAAAGTCATGATAATTAAGGAGCGTAATTATTCATGAGATTCATACTGAAATCATTGTTGATTTAATACCCGAGAGAGAGAGAGAGAGAGAGAGAGAGAGAGAGAGAGAGAGAGAGAGAGAGAGAGAGAGAGAGAGATTTTGTATTGAAGCGTTAGCCTACTATAGAAGGCATTTTTGTCAACAGTAGCCTATGCATAGATCAAGATCATATAAGTGCATAGGCCTACATTTGTATTATTTATAATATAGCTGTGGTTACTTGTTGTATTTTATGTATTTTTCATTGTATTACTATTACTATTATTATTCTCATCCTCATTATTATTATTATTTTACCTGCCTATGTGGGCTGAACTCTGGACCCACATTTGCAGGATTATTTTTTTCAATTTCCATCTGTTTTCAAATTGAATAATCACAAATAAATGTAAACAAAACTTGTTCATATTATAATTATTAATAAATACACACACCCACAAACGCGCGCGCGCGTTACATTGCCACGCATCCAGTAGGCTACCTCATTGTGCAGAAATGAATGACACATTCAAAAACCAGTGCTGCGTCCCAATTCGCCTACTTATACTACGTCCTAAAAGTATGTACTCTTTTTGTGAAGAAAAGGTATATACTTTTGAGTGTGTAGCAGAAAAGTATGCAAGCTTCGGGACATACTACTTCGCCATCTTTAACGGACTCTGTCGCTTAGTTACGTGCATCCCGTCACCGTTTATCTGCCCTGTCAATCATCGTCAGATTCGTCACAGTTCAAATCTTCCACATTCAGATTAATCTCCTACCGTATCGGAGAGAAATGTAGCCGCTCGTTGATCTGCCATTTGTGGGTCTTTAATGCAGAGACTCTCCTCATGTGTTTGCAGTTTGAATCATGCATTTAAAAGTTAATGGCCAAAAATGTCATTACAAAAGTTCACAATGCTGCTGCAGGTGAAATATAATGTGGACAACACTGAATAAATATATTTTTGTCAGGTTAAATATTGATAGGGTCACTCAAACCCCTTTATCTAAACTTCTCTACTTAACCATCGAACTCGCACATCCGTCATGTTTGTAGTTTTTTAACGCTTTTTATCCGCGTTTGTAGTTCTAATCGAATCCTCGTCCAACTCGCAATGGGTTGTGGGCAATATCAGCCGTTAGAGTGCCCATCGATCCATACTGTGAATTCGGACCGGAAAAAGTAAACCATCCGGGAATCTTTGGAATACTCTTTTCAACATACTACGATTTGGGACATACTAATTCTATTTTTGTATACTATTTAGGATGGATAGTATGCGAATTGGGACGCAGGGCAGCTCATCACATGTTCGCTTTGGGAATGGGAATGCAATATTCCCCCGTGCAGCGGACTGAGCGAGTGGAGCAGCAAGTAGGCTATTTTAGGCGAAGAGTTTATTTTATGGAAGTTCACGCTACTGTGTCTGTAAATCACACGCGCAGGTTTAGGTTTACGCACGTACTTATAGGCTACACCCCCTCCGAGGGGCGCTACATGGTTCGCTCTGGCTGAAAAGCAAAGAAAAACACCTTCAAGGACTTCTCATCAAACTTGTTTCTAAATGAGCCACCGAGACCCAGGCACCCCGAACAGTGCGTTTGACTATAGGTCAGGCACATTTCGGTAGGATCCGTGTTTTGTATGTTTAGTATCCTTTCAAACGGACTCTTTCCACTCATCTGTCAAACGCTTTGTCGGAGCCCTTTCCGGTGTGTAATTTAAGGCCCCGAGATAATTCTAAACGAAATCGAAGAATGAAGTGTGTGACGTATTCCGAACGCAATCAGAGTTCGTTTCGGGAGCTGGAAAGCCTCTAGCTTTATCTCTGCAACGTCCTCGGCGACGTCGGGATGTTCCTTAAAGGGATATGAAAATTAGCCCATGATTTACTCTCCCTCAAGCCATTTTAGGTGTGTATTACATTCTTCTTTCAGACCAATACAATCTAAATATCCTGGCTAATCTAAGAACTAATTTACAGCCCTAACTCTGAAGGCCAAAAAAGTGCATCCATCCATTATAAAAGTGCTCCCACAAAGCCCTGGGTGTCAATGAAGGTCTTCTGAAGCGAATTGATGGGATTTTGATGGAAAAATATCCATATTTAGTATGTAAAATAGCTTCCGCTAGAATTCCTTTCATTAAAATTATTAAAAAAAAGTATAACTGGAGCAAAATATCACTAGAACATAGCTTGTTTTGTACCGCGATCGGCTTTACACTTTATTCAATCAATCAATCAACTTTATTTGTATAGCGCTTTTACAATCACGATTGTGTCAAAGCAGCTTCACAGTGTCAAACAGGACAATACTGCATCAAAATTAGATTTGGAGAAAACAGTGATGTTATCAGCTTATTTTAATTTATCATACAGCGACAATGTTGGCAGATCCGTATTATAGTTTATAGAATTAAATAAAACCTAATTCATAAATGTTATTTGTATAATTAGTTGAATAACTTTGATCATAATTTTAGTGTCCCCAACTGAGCAAGCCAAGCCAAAGGCGACAGTGGCAAGGAACCAAAACTCCATCAGGGCATGATGGAGAAAAATAAACCTTGGGAAAACCCGACTCAGTCGTGGTGCCAGTTCTCCTCTGGCCTATTATTAAACAGTGTATAATTATTATTCTGGCAACCTTACAGGTCAGAAATCATATTAGATCGGAATATTCAAAATTTCAGTGTATCATGGAAGAGACGGGTTTATTTAGGATGGTGCGTCGATTACACAAGAGTATGAATACTTGAAAGATCGTAATTATTGCACCGGAGATGGGTTTATTGAGGATGACGTGCCGGTGAGGCAAATTCAGAGGAGACACTAATGGACAGACACAGTCTCAGCAGACACTCCAGGATGCGTTGGTCATGTCCAGGCGCAGGTCCACCATCCGATCCGGACACGGCCCGGATCCGGGATAAACCTCAGGATAAACAGAGAGAATAACATTAGCGTAGATGCCACTCTTTTTATGATGTACATCAGGAGTTATTGGAAGTGTTCCCGGTTTGTAAGTGAAAAGTTTTAAATATGTCGATTTTTCTTGCACTGACGCATTGATTCGCTTCAGAAGGCCTTTATTTACCCCATAGAGCAGCGTGGAGAACATTTATAATGGCTGGATTCACTTTTTGGGGCTTCAAATTTTGGGCTCCCAATTAATGCTTGGAAGAACCAGGATATGTCATATATAACTCTTATTATATTTGTCTGAAAGAAGAATGTCATACAATAGCTTGAAGGTGAGTGAATCATGGGCTAATGTTAATTTTTGGGTGAACATTTAATAGTGTAGGCTATTGCTAAAAAGATAAACATGTTTTTGTTCACACCCGTAAGACCTCTGTTCATCTTCAGAACACAGTTTAAGATATTTTATATTTAGTCCAACAGCTTATCCAAGTGTATGCACACTATACTGCCCATGTTCAGAAAGAGAATAAAAACATCATCAAAGTAGTCCATATGAGACATCAGTTAGTTAACTAGAATCTCTTGAAGCATTGAAAATACATTTTGGTCCAAAAATAATAAAAACTACCACTTTTTTTTCAGCATTGTCTTCTCTTCCGTTCCTCAAATAAAGATTCAAACGGCCATGAATCAGTGAATCGATCAATGATTCGGATTGCCAATGTCACGTGATTTCAGCAGTTTGGATTGCATGTCAAACTGCAAAGCTGCTGAAATCACGCTTTCTGGACATGAACAGTATAGTGTGCATAGACTCTGGGACTAAAATATAAAATATCTTAAACTGTGTTTTGAAGATGAACAGAGGTCTTACAGGTGTGGAACGACATTATCAATTTCATTTTTGGGTGAACTAACCCTTTAAAGCTACACTGTGATATTTTCCCCGATCTAGCGGTGAAAAGGTATATGACCATCCAGGGAATAATAGTTTCTGTTCCTCTCATTTCTGATTTCGTTTTAACTCCTACGGTGGCCGATTTAGTCCAATATTAATATGGCAATCCCCCTCTTCACATTCGACACGGTGCCACAGTGTTAAAACGCAAAAGGCGAAGCTTGAATTTACGGGTATGTCCCTCTTTGGCTAATGTACTTTCAAGATGGAGGGGTAACATGGCGACCAGCATTCGAACCCCTCACCCGTATATATTTTCTATGGTATATTATAAACTTACGAGAATACTTTATTACTTGAAATAAGTAAATATACATTAATATGCACATATGTTTTTGAAAGAACTAAGTGTTTTTAGCTAAGAATAAACTAAAAAAGTTACAAAGTCTAGCTTTAAGGGAATAACGATAAAGAACTTTGTTGTGATTAGGCTATAGAGTGGTGAATGTATGACATCATTCGTTGGCCAAAATGCAAAAATGAGTTAGCAATTCTGGTTCCATTGGCCCAAAGTCAATGGGATTTTGTTTAAATGGCTGGAATAAAGACTGGTGAACACAAGCTCAAGACACTTTCACGGTTTATTCTACGACATAAATGTATTACCTTACTTGTGATTTTTTTGAAGCTGTTACGTGTCTTGAAAAAGGCAGTTGCTAGCAAGTGGCTAAATGGGACTACAGAAGCTGTCGAGGAGATTAAACGTCAGCACGCCGAACAGGTCAGCTCAGTCGGCTTTTACAGCCTCATTATGCTTATAAATGTGCTCTTGTAAACTATTCTAACTCAAACACTTTGGGAAAAGAGTTGTCGGAAGCTCAGTGATGGTGACGTTAAAGGATTACTTCAGAGATTAGCATATGGCTTTGTATCAGTAGAAACCCCGGAGTATATTCAAATGATTGTGCTATCATTTAAGCAATAATTTGTCTATAAAGTCTGTGAAGCATTTGTCTATGAAGCTCAGTACTGTCTCAGTACCGTCGCAAGGGCTGTGCCAAGTGTGCGACCCACAGGGCCTTGTGCAAAGTAAAGTAACAGCTGACTTGACGTAAAAGCCAATAGTTAATGTTCATGTTTTTGCCCTTCGAAACATTGTAATAGTTAAAAGACAGCATCCGTCCATGCTTTTTCATTTTATGCTCCCTGAGCTTGGAGCGATCTGCAAAATATAGTTAAACTAGAGATACTGCCACCTCTGAGTACTTTGAAATGTCTCTTGCAAAGTGCTTTTAACTAGTCTTGTAAATGCTTTTCTTGATTTTATGTCCATTAATGTTTTGTATGATTACTGTTTTGTGATTACGTATGAAACTCTAAGGGGTCAAACCATAGATATTACCTGAGAAGTTCAAGTAAATATGCGCTATAAGTAAATCTGGGCTCATTTAAGGATGTGCATTTATTGCAAGTATCTAGAAAGCATGGACGCCTGCCTACAAGATTTCATCTGGTGTTACGCACAAAAGGTTTTTGTTTAACACAAAGTGAAATAAGCATAGACTAGTATGCACCTTTCGGAGTGAGAAGCTGAATGAGTAAATCCTACACGATCTCGAGATGTTTTAAATGTTTTTAAAACTGAAAACTGCAAAAAGAAATTATTCACACAGGAAAACAGCACTGATTGTTCTCACAATAATGTGTGTTTGTTTTTTTTGACTGAGAAATGGCTTCAGATGAGTCAGTGAGAGAGCAGTCCAAACTCATTCAAGTGGATTCAGGCCATTTTGCAAACGCGTTTGACCCATTCATAATTTAGAACATAATTTGAGTGTCAAAATGTGTGCACTGCGCAGTTCAGTTACACAATTTATTTTTTTGACCCTAATGCTGTTCATTTGAATATAGGCTAAAAATAATTTTCCCTTAATATCCACATAAACAAAATGTTGTTTGTTACTATAGCAACAGTAGACCCCCGGTAATAGCCTACCCCTTGGCCTCGCACATCACATTCGCACAGGGCCTCACACCCCCCTTGCGATGGGCCTGCCTTGCACCACTCTTGCACCAAGTCAAAAAAACGGAGTGATAAACATTTTAATTTGAATGACTGGCAGTAATGGGTCTGTTCAGTGTTAAAGCGTCACATTATGACTTAGTCAAAGTCTGTACTTTTGACAACGCTACTGCCTGTGTTTCTGATACAATTACATGCAGTTTTTATTGTGATTTATAGCGTTGATTAGCTTGCATACTAACATACAGCTACCTGATTAGCCTAATGTCTTAGCTTATACACTAAGCATTTGAACTTACCTAGTATGTATTCACAGCAATCTTTACATAAGTGTTGAATGTCCATATATTTCAGCTATTAAAATAACTATATATATATATATATATATATATATATATATATATATATATATATATATATATATATATATATATATATATATACAGTCTTGTTCAAAATAATAGCAGTACAATGTGACTAACCAGAATAATCAAGGTTTTTCGTATATTTTTTATTGCTACGTGGCAAACAAGTTACCAGTAGGTTCAGTAGATTCTCAGAAAACAAATGAGACCCAGCATTCATGATATGCACGCTCTTAAGGCTGTGCAATTGGGCAATTAGTTGAATTAGTTGAAAGGGGTGTGTTCAAAAAAATAGCAGTGTGGCATTCAATCACTGAGGTCATCAATTTTGTGAAGAAACAGGTGTGAATCAGGTGGCCTCTATTTAAGGATGAAGCCTACACTTGTTGAACATGCATTTGAAAGCTGAGGAAAATGGGTCGTTCAAGACATTGTTCAGAAGAACAGCGTACTTTGATTAAAAAGTTGATTAGAGAGGGGAAAACCTATAAAGAGGTGCAAAAAATGATAGGCTGTTCAGCTAAAATGATCTCCAATGCCTTAAAATGGAGAGCAAAACCAGAGAGACGTGGAAGAAAACGGAAGACAACCATCAAAATGGATAGAAGAATAACCAGAATGGCAAAGGCTCAGCCAATGATCACCTCCAGGATGATCAAAGACAGTCTGGAGTTACCTGTAAGTACTGTGACAGTTAGAAGACGTCTGTGTGAAGCTAATCTATTTTCAAGAATCCCCCGCAAAGTCCCTCTGTTAAAAATAAGGCATGTGCAGAAGAGGTTACAATTTGCCAAAGAACACATCAACTGGCCTAAAGAGAAATGGAGGAACATTTTGTGGACTGATGAGAGTAAAATTGTTCTTTTCGGGTCCAAGGGCCACAGGCAGTTTGTGAGACGACCCCCAAACTCTGAATTCAAGCCACAGTACACAGTGAAGACAGTGAAGCATGGAGGTGCACGCATCATGATATGGGCATGTTTCTCCTACTATGGTGTTGGGCCTATTTATCGCATACCAGGGATCATGGATCAGTTTGCATATGTTAAAATACTTGAAGAGGTCATGTTGCCCTATGCTGAAGAGGACATGCCCTTGAAACGGTTGTTTCAACAAGACAATGACCCAAAACACACTAGTAAACGGGCAAAGTCTTGGTTCCAAACCAACAAAAGCGTGCATATCATGAATGCTGGGTCTTGTTTGTTTTCTGACAATCTACTGAACCTACTGGTAACTTGTTTGCCACGTAGCAATAAAAAATATACTAAAAACCTTGATTATTCTGGTTAGTCACATTGTACTGCTATTATTTTGAACAAGACTGTATATATATATTTTGAAAGAGCTGCAATTCACACACACACACACACACACACACACATATATATATATATATATATATATATATATATATATATATATATATATATATATATATATATATATATATATATATATTAGGGCTGTCAAACGATTACATTTTTTAATCGCGTTATTGTCATGAGTTAACTCGCGATTAATCGCAATTTAATCGCAGATTTTTATTTGTTTTAAATGTATCTTAAATTAAGTTTGAATTAAGTTTTTAATACTCTAATCAACAGGGGTATATGGACAAATATGCATGATTTATGCAAATGTACGTTTATTATTAGTGAAACCATATAATACTTATTCAATAATAATCAATAAAACAGCATGAAGACTAGATATGTATCAAAGGTCATAGATTTTATCAAAGATCTTGTTCATGTCTCTTAAGCCTAGCTTAACAAATCAGAATAAGCAGGGATTTCTCTCATTTTAAGAATATAAATAAAGGTGGTATTATTGGCAGTTTAGTTCAGAACAGGGCACAGTTTGTATGAAAAACTGGTAATGTGAAAGCTGTCATGTGGACCTGTGAGCACACTAGTACCACACCATACCCGGAGGAGGTCCATATTCCACGAGTAGGAATATAGTGTGGCCCCTTTAAGAGAGGCGCGCTCTCTATTGAACTACCGGTATTTTGTGTGTGCGCCGAACCATGCCTTAATTCACGTGAGCAGTGTGAAGAACACGGACTCGAGAGCGTTCTTGTTCAGAAGAGTAACCTGTGCATTTGTTTTAGCCGTTTGTAATGCATTTAGTTCAATAGGCCATAACATATGTAGGCTACTGTAAGTGGCAGAGCCGGCCCAAGCCTTTATGGGGCCCTAAGCAGAATTTTATTTTGGGGCCCCTCAGTACCGATTGACTATTGTCAATTCTTGATAATAATCGCACATCCATTATTAATTGTATTAGTTGTAGCTGTGTTGCTTATACATCATGTCTGTCTGTCATGTTTTTACCCTTATACGGTTTTTAATTGTAGCAAACCCACAAGAGTGCTCAGGTGTTCATTTGCACTTTAATATTCAAAGTCTTACAGTACGGTTCAGACTGGGATATGTACGATTTAATTTTTTTTTAAAAAGTCTCATGCTAAATATGCTCAGTAAACATGCTAGTAAACATAAAAATATGCTTAGTAAACATGCTAAATTCGTTACCCCAGGACTCTTTGATGAATATAAAGTTCAAAAGAACAGGATTTATCGAAAATAGAAAGCTTTCAAAGAATCCTAAAAAATATGTTTACACAAATGTTTTCAACATGATAATAAAAAATAAATGTTTCTTGAGCAGCAAATCATCATGAGAATAATCTGTGAAGAATCATGTGACAGCGAAGTCTGGTGTAATGATGTTGAAAATTCAGCTTTGATCACAGGAACACATTACAATTTACTTGATATTCATATCACATACGAATATCATATATATATATATATATATATATATATATATATATATATATATATATATATATATATATATATATATAATTTTATTATATATATATCTTTTTTCTGATATATATATATATATATATATATATATATATATATATATATATATATATATATATATATATATATATATATATATATATATATATATATATATATATATATATATATATATATATCAGAAAACAGCTATTTTAAATTGTTGCAATACTATTTCACAATTGTAGCCTTTGGTGAGCAGAGACTTCTTTCAACATGAACAAGAAATGGTGGATTTCTTTCAAACATTAAGCAGAGCTTTTATTTTGGCGGAAATTCAAGCAGAAAGACATTAGTACTACAGCATATTTATAAATGATTCTCATAACAAATTTGGGAAGGCTTTTTGGGAAGAACGAATTTGCATTCCCAAAAATAATAATAATAATAATTTTGAGCGACTCTACTATAGCACTTGCAGAGAAGCATTTACTGTGAACAGAAACTGGAAGCTATGCGGTACTCCGTCCAAAACATACAGCATGTCAAATAAGATATTTGCACTAAACCAAAGCGCATTCTCAAATCCATCCATTCATAAAAAGGTTACCGGGCAACTGACGAGTAGCGCCGTTTTAGCGCAGCTTTTTTTCTTGCGCTGTGGACTTTGAACCCTGACGAACAAGCTTTAGTCTAGCCGATGGCACCGCGAGCTCGTGTAGCGCTGTCAGAATCAATCCGTGCAAGTATTAGAAAACGTAACATTTTGCAGTTTATTTAGTAATTGTTTTAAGGCCATAAAGGCGATTTCAAACATAAAGGAACATGCAGCGGCAGCAAGAAGTCATTCCAAGTGCGCTTGGGGGCCCCCTGGTGGCCAAGGGGGCCCTAAGCAGCCGCTTAGTTCGCTTATGCCTTGGGCCGGCCCATAGACCGTAAAAAAATATGGACGACTCGACATCATCCGTTTCCGCTTGCCATATTTGAAGCTTTCAGGCGGGGGTGCACGGCGCTGACATCTTGGGACCGAGTCTGCGCAGTAGCGATTTCGGGACCGGAGTTGCGCAGTAGAGCGCAGGAAGTAGAGCAGGAAGTTCAGCTGCGATATCAAAAGCCCGCCCACACTCTCGAAGATGGAGAACAATTAATTATGTTGGTGTGAAATAAACAGTTATGGAAATGTAGAAATTAAAGCTAAAGCTCCAATCTGCTCCCAAAAATTCCGAAAAAAGTCCGTTAGTGCCTCAGTGACAACTTCACTCAGAGAAGACGTCAGTCTCAGCTGTCAATCATGACGTCACACCCCCTGTTTTTAAAGCGTCAGATAACTAACTAAAACTAAACTTATTTTAAAAACGAACACTTGAAATGAAATCATCGTGATGATAACTGCCTTCAATGACATAAACTAACTTTGGGGGGAAATATTTGAAGTGTAATTTTATTATTTAGTTTGCCTCACGTCCATTAGAAAACACAGAGGGGCGGCTATACTGGGACCGGTCACCGGGGAGCGATCGAGGCGCGAAAGCTTCAGTAAATGAGAGGGAGACTGCAGGCTTGGGCCGGCCCTGGTAAGTGGGAATATGTCAATGATTTACCTCAGACATAAGCGAGAGTGAGCTTCAGTGTATTTACGCATCATGTGCTCAATGTAAACTGACTTTTCTTCCGACCTGGTGTCTAAAATGGTTAAACAGAAAATATGGTAGCTTATAGGCAATAACTGCACTTTTGGTTTAGAATATTAATGATAACCATTTTCTTTCCCTATGTTTGCTGCTGCATCCTTTACGTATATGGCTTATCCCGATTTCTCCAACTATGGGCTATGGATCAAACAGAAAATGCGCGCTGTGTTAACGCGTGTTAATAAATTTAGTGCCGTTAAAATGAATTTGCGTTAACGCGTTATTAACTTTGACAGCCCTAATATATATATATATATATATATATATATATATATATATATATAACTCGATTCCAAAACAGCTGGGACACTGTACAAATGGTGAATAAAAAAGGAATTCAATAATTCAATAATTTACAAATCTCCTAAACTTATATTTTATTCACAATAGAATATAGATAACATATCAAATGTTGAAAGTGAGCCATTTTGAAATGTCATGCCACATATATTGGCTAATTTTGGATTTCATGAAAGATACACATTCCAAAAAAGTTGTGATAGGTAGCAATAAGAGGCCGGAAAAGTTAAATGTACAAATAAGGAACAGCTGGAGGACAAATGTGACAAATGAGGACAAAAGTCGGCAGCTCTACTATTGAGAAAAATGAGAAAGAAGCGTTTTTTTTTTTTTTTTTTCAAATTATGTGATTTTCGCTTTTTTGCAGGATCTGTGAGTTGAAATCACGAAGAAGCCTCTCCGTGTTTGAGATGGCATTAATTGTATATTTAAAAGCGAATATTTTGAGGTTGAAATTGCCTTGTTTTGTCTGTGTGTATTTCCATACTGGCTTTTGTTATTGCCCCGCCCTCCAAGGGACGCGTGGCTAATTATTTATGCAGCGCTCTGGCTGGCTCTAGAGATGATCTGAGCGACGATGAAAGCGGCATACAACTGAGCGAAGATGAAGAAGAGGAAGAATGTATCAGACAGGCGTCAGACGAGTTGGACCGTAAGAAATCAGAGGCTATATCGATAGTAACATTTGACAGGGATAAAGGCAGAGAAATGGCTCAAAAAGGCATTTATTTTCAAAAAGAATTGAGAAAATGTTAGTGGAAATAAAGCATCTAACATGTGTTTATTAATAAGTGTTTCTCGGTTAGAGTGTGTGGCAAAAGGTGGATTTGAACCACTGATCGATATGCATCAAACTTAATGGCATGCGCCTTACCCCTACACTACAGCCACGGTTAAGGACTATACCCATTTCTCTCTCTTTATCCCTTTCAAACAGACGCACGGTACATCCACTAAGAAGACCCCGGCAAACAGAAAGTGTGCCCGAACGACTTATTTCAGTGGTGGCAACAAGATTTGCAAGAATACTTTTCTGTTTCTTGTGGGGTATTTATTTTCCATAAACACCAAAGTTTGTTGTTTTGTGTTCATTCTAAGAACATACACACGTTATCTCATTTTAATTGTAATCGTTAGCATCGTATCACTTGCCAAAAAACCCTGTTTCTATAATGGGCTTTTAGATGGTAATGTTAGCATCTTTATTATTAGTAGTATGCGGTCCGATTTTTCCCGTTGCGTCTGTCGTTACTAGCAACCATGCAGCTTTACAGGGGGTATGGCTTATCTAAATAAGATGTAAATGAGCCCTATGGTCACTCCCAGCAGGTGAGAACAGGTGAGAACTGCAAAACTTTAGAAGCCGTTTCCTCTCGTTTACACTTTTCTAAAGGCCTACATTCAGATGGCCACAACTTCTCCAAATATTATCAGATTTCCATGTGTTACACATCGTTGGAAAGCTTGGAGACTACACTCTTTTACAATGTGAATAACTCAAAATGCCCCAGAACCGACTTGTGTCCCTACTTTCCGTGACTGGTCACAAATTTGTAACTTATTAGTTCAATTGGCAACATGATTGGGTAACATGAAAGAGCCTCTCAGTGTGGCAGTTTCTCTTAGAGGTCAAGATGGGCAGATGATCACCAATTTCCCCATTGCTCTGGCGAAAAATAGTGGAGCAATATCAGAAAGCAGTTTTTGTCACATGCCTGTCCTGTCTTGTGGGCACATGTTGGTTTTGTTATGTTGAGCATGCGCCCCTGTCATTGTCTGATCCCTCCCCCTTGTTATCTGATTGTGTTTGATTTCTCCCGCCTGTTCCCTCTTGATTTATTCCCTTTATAAGCTCCTTGTGTTTGTCAGTCTTTGTCGGATCGTTGTTTTGTCTACGTCTCCCGTTTCCCCGTGATTTCCCAGTTGGTATGTATTTGAGTTTATGTTTTGATTATGTATTTTGCCCCCTCGTGGGTTTTGTTTTCTCTTTATGTTTTGTTTTCTATTTGTTTCCTTTTTGTTAATAAATCACTCCTTTTGCACTTGAATCCTTGCACCAGTTTTTCCTTTTATGTTTACATAACATAACAATCCGACCAAGAGAGACCAGGAGGAGAAGGAGAGTACCATCCGTGACTGCTCTGGTGGTCCCTGTTCCGGTGGACCCACTTTCGGTGGTTCCTGTTCCGGTGGTCCCAGCTCCGGGGGGCCGTGTCCCGGTGGACCCAGATCCAGTGGATCGTATTCTGGGGGTCCCTGTGCTGGTGGTCCCAGTTCTGGTGGATTGTGTTCCGGTGGTCCCAGTTCCGATGAATCGTCTGCCGGTGGATCGTGTTCTGGTGGTCCCAGTTCCAGGAGATCCAGTTCCGGTGGTCCCAGTTCCGGTAGATCCTGTGCCAGTGGATCGGGTTCCGGTGGTCCCAGTGCCGGTTGTCCCAGTGCCAGTGGAATCTGTGCCGGTGGACGCTGCTAGGCCGGAAAAGTCTCCCAGGCATCCTGCTCTATTTGCAACGTCCCGGAAACCTAAACTCGGCGGGCCATCTTGGCCACCTAAGCTCTGTGGGCCACCATGGCCTCCTGACCTTTTTGTTTTCCCCATTCCTCCCTTGTTTACCCCTCCGTTGTCTGTTCCTTCCGTGTCTGTCCCTCCCATCCCGCCCTGGTCTGTCCCTCCAGTGCCCCCCTGGTCTGTCTCTCCCGTGCCCCGCTGGTCAGTCCCTCCCGTCCCGTCCCACCCTGGTCTGTCCCTCCCGTCTCTTCCTGGTCTGTCCCTCCCGCCCCTCCTTTTGCACATCTAATCCTCGCACCAGTTTTTCTTTTATGTTTACGTAACATAACAGAAAAAATGCAAAGAGTTTAAAGTCATCTACAGTGCATAATATCATCCAAAGATTCAGAGAATCTAGAACAATCTTTGTGCGTATGGGTCAAGGCCGTAAAACCATACTGGAGGCCTGTATGCCACATACAGAAATGGTACCGTAATGGAAATCACAACATGGGCTCAGGAATACTACCAGAAAACATTTTCGGTGAATACAATCCACCATGCCATTCGCCGTCATCCGGACTAAAGAGGACAAGGACAACCCAAGTTGTTATCAGCGCTCAGTTCAGAAGCCTGCATCTCTGATGGTATGGGGTTGCATGAGTGTGTGTGGCATGGGCAGCTTACACATCTGAAAAGGCACCATCAATGCTGAAAGGTATATTTAAGTTCTAGAACAACATAATGCTCCCATCCAGATGTTGTCTCTTTCAGGGAAGGCATTTTCCAACATGACAATGCCACACCACATACTGCATCAATTATAACATCATGGCTTTGTAGAAGAAGGATCTGTGTACTGAAATGGCCAGCCTGCAGTCTAGATCTTTCAACTATAGAAAACATTTGGCGCATCATAAAGAGGAAGATGCGACATAGAAGACCTAATACAGTTGAGGAACTAGAAGCCTGTATTAGACAAGAATGGGACAACATTCCTATCCCTAAACTTGAGCAACTTGTCTGCTCAGTCCCCAGACGTTTGCAGACTGTTATAAAAAGAAGAGGGGATGCCACACAGTGGTAAACATGGCCTTGTCCCAACTTTTTTGAGATGTGTTGATGCCATGAATTAAAAATTCTTATTTAAATTAAAAAACTTAAAACAATTTTAAACATTTTAAACTTATTTTTACCTTAAAATTATACATGTTCTGAGTTTAAACATTTGATATGTCACCTATGTTATATTTTGTATAAAATATTGAAATTTGAATCTTCCACATCATTGCATTCCGCATTTAATCTCAATTTGTTTTGTCCCAACTTTTTTGGAATCAGGTTTGTGTATATATATATTTATCAAGTATGATCCCGGTGAACATCCAAATGATCACAGAAATACTGGGATAAAATGTATAGTTAGTGATCAAAATAGAGTAAATCACCTTTTGAAAGTAAATTGATGTTTTAAATGCAGATTGTATCATTACACCAGTAGATGGTGACATGTGACTGAAATTTGTAATTTAATCTTTTAGGAGATGCATTCAAAATCTCAGATTCATTCAGTAGTGAAGTCTTTATGAGTGAGTCATTGAATAATTTATTCAAATCTTATATAAAAACTTTTGAATTAATTAAATGTTTTAAATAGACTGCAACAATTTGTTTAGTTTTTTTAAGAATCGTGATCTTTATTTTTTTAAGTATGGTTTTTAATGTATCCAATAAAGTATTATTCAATGTTTCTTCTTATTATTATTTATTAACAAATTATCCAGTGAAAGTAATTTGATTGACTAATTTGTTTTATTATGCACATGATTATGCAAAATATATAAAGCAATTATGTACAAATTCTAAATTAATATCGTTAGGCTAATTAGTTTTAATGGAGACACATTTTCAAATGCAACTTCGCTTAGTTGATCTGGCGTTACTAATCACCCAAAATGCACGTACTTTCAGAATCTGTACAAATATGCTTTAACTTGTCTGTATCTGTACAAATGCTTTCAATTGGAATATATAAATATCAGGAAATACAAGAGAAAGATTTTTGCATATGGATGTTTTTTGGCTGCGCTGAACTCAGTTTATACCCCAATTCCCATTTTAAGGGATGCTCTGCTTTATGAATAATAGATGATTTTTTTGTGTAGCATACTTCCAGTATGTAGGTCATTTAGGACTTTGTATCTGAAAGTGCTGTTGAAACGTTACAGGCCTTATGCCTCAAGCTCAAATGTCACTTCCGTCTCAGCATTTGTGTTGTAGTTTCGGAAAAATCCTATCTGCTTTATCGAGGAAACAATTTTTATCTGGGAGATATTGAAAAAGGAGACTGCTAATGCCTGCTGCAGATGCTATTATCAAGAGATCCATTAACTGTATCGCTGTGTGAAGACAAAGTGTGCATGTGTTCATTGTGCATGCATTGTGAATCAGGGTGAAAAACGCTACTAAGTGCTTTTTAGCCAACACTAGTGCTAAGCTGATTGAAGTATTGTTAAACATTTTGAAAGAAAAGAAACATTTCCTTTTATATTTTTGCATCTGGTTTTGATTGATTTTATGAATTGTTCTCCCTTGAAAATTAGTTGGAGATTGCTTAAGAATTAAACGCGCACACACACACACACACACACACACACACACACGTTAGAGATGCAAATGCGCAAGCTAAGAGGACTGATCCACAGATGTCAAACTCAATGTTTTAGTCATGTCTTTTAGTGAGCCTTTAAGATTTAGTCAATATTTTGCCATCTCATATTCATGAGGTTAATTTGTGGCATTTCTGACTGCGTAGCTTGTAAAGGCAACGACATATTCACAATGTTCCACTTTGTGAATAGGACATAGTTTTGTTTGATCACATTTATGTTGCATCTACAACAGAGCTGATACAGTGCAGACGATAGCATAGAGAACCCAAGTGCTGTTTATTTATGGTCAGATATATACCCCCTCAAACTGGGTATGGAGAGCTAGGCCCATGAAAAGTAAGAGGGCATTTATCATGGCTTGGAAACCTGTAGTTTTTCATGGGAATCCAAATATAATTTGTCTTTAATTTTCATGATGCTGTATGTAAGTTTTTGACTGCACTAAAGCATAAAAATACCATAATATGTTTGCACACATACACTTACATTGTTTCTCTGAAAAACAGTGCTACAGCCAGTTATTCTGCTTTGAAATGGCGTTCATTTGTCGGAATGTCTATTTGGACCTCTGACACCTCGAGCTGTGGACGAGACCTCTAACACCTGGAGCTGTGGACGACACCTCTGACACCTGGAGCTGTGGACGACACCTCTTACACCTGGAGCGGTGGATGACACCTCTGACACCTGGAGCGGTGGATGAGACCTCTAACACCTGGAGCCGTGGACAAGACCTCTGACACCTGGAGCAGTTGACGAGACCTCTGACACCTGGAGCTGTGGACGAGACCTCTGACACCTGGAGCGGTGGACGAGACCTCTGACACCTGGAGTCGTGGACGAGACCTCTGACACCTGGAGCCGTGGACGAGACCTCTGACACCTGGAGCAGTTGACGAGACCTCTGACACCTGGAGCTGTGGACGAGACCTCTGACACCTGGAGCGGTGGACGAGACCTCTAACACCTGGAGGGGTGGACGAGACCTCTAACACCTGGAGCGGTGGACGAGACCTCTGACACCTGGAGCCGTGGACGAGACCTCTGACACCTGGAGCGGTGGACGAGACCTCTGACACCTGGAGCAGTGGACGAGACCTCTGACACCTGGAGCCATGGACGAGACCTCTGACCCCTGGAGCCGTGGACGAGACCTCTGATGCCTGGAGCGGTGGACGAGACCTCTGACACCTGGGGCGGTGGACGAGACCACTGACACCTGGAGCCGTGGACGAGACCTCTAACACCTGGAGCTGTGGACGAGACCTCTGACACCTGGAGCGGTGGACGAGACCTCTGACACCTGGAGCGGTGGACGAGACCTCTGACACCTGGAGCGGTGGACGAGACCTCTGACACCTGGAGCGGTGGACGAGACCTCTGACACCTGGAGCCGTGGACGAGACCACTGACACCTGGAGCCGTGGACGAGACCTCTGACCCCTGGAGCCATGGACGAGACCTCTGACGCCTGGAGCGGTGGACGACACCTCTGTCGCCTGGAGCCGTGGACGAGACCTCTGACACCTGGAGCAGTGGACGAGACCTCTGACACCTGGAGCCGTGGATGAGACCGCTGACGCCTGGAGCGGTGGACGAGACCTCTGACGCCTGGAGCGGTGGACCTCTGACGCCTGTAGCCGTGGACGAGATTTGACACCTGGAGCGGTGGATTAGACCTCTGATGCCTGGAGCGGTGGACGACACCTCTGTCACCTGGAGCCATGGACGAGACCTCTGACACTAGGAGGAGCTGTGGACGAGACCTCTGACACCTGGAGCTGTGGAGGAGACCTCTGACACCTGGAGCTGTGGACGAGACCTATGACACCTGGAGCGATGGACGAGACCTCTGACACCTGGAGCTGTGGAGGAGACCTCTGACGCCTGGAGCGATGGACGAGACCTCTGACACCTGGAGCGGTGGACGAGACCTCTGACACCTGGAGCGGTGGACGAGACCTCTGTCACCTGGAGCCATGGACAAGACCTCTGAGACCTGGAGCTGTGGACGAGACCTCTGGCACCTGGAGCGGTGGAGGAGACCTCTGAGACCTGGAGCTGTGGACAAGACCTCTGACACCTGGAGCGGTGGAGGAGACCTCTGAGACCTGGAGCTGTGGACGAGACCTCTGACACCTGGAGCGGTGGAGGAGACCTCTGAGACCTGGAGCGGTGGAGGAGACCTCTGAGACCTGGAGCCGTGGACGAGACCTCTGACACCTGGAGCGGTGGATGAGACCTCTGTCACCTGGAGCGGTGGACGAGACCTCTGTCACCTGGAGCGGTGGACGAGACCTCTGACACCTGGAGCGGTGGAGGAGACCTCTGAGACCTGGAGCTGTGGATGAGACCTCTGACACCTGGAGCGGTGGAGGAGACCTCTGAGACCTGGAGCGGTGGAGGAGACCTCTGAGACCTGGAGCCGTGGACGAGACCTCTGACACCAGGAGCTGTGGATCCCCGACATACTATAAATTGATCATGTAAATTAGTTATATTACATTTCTCTTCTTTAAAAAAAAAACTGTTTTAATTATAACACTGATTTATCTTTTTTTGCCTCGTCTTCATTATCTTAAAAAAAAAACAGATTCTAAGTTGGTGAGCGGATGGCTCGTACAAAACCAACAATCATACATACCTTCCTGTCACTCATGTGTCTTATTTTGAGAAGTCTTGCAAAGGTGATGTTTTCCCAGAGAAACGGTGAGAACTCTGCAGCCACCTACAGTTAACCTTCATCTGTGGTGAAATTAACCTCCTGTCAGACCACTGACCTTGCCTTCTCGTCTGCTGTTTTAGGAGGAAACTTACTTTTGTGATACTAAAAATACACTTATATGCTTCACTCATTTTGAAAACTTCTTGGCATTTTTGTTTCTGTTGTGAGAACTGTTGGATCCATCTTTTTTTAAATACATTTCAGATGAATAGAACACTTTTTTGTATTATTATTATTTACTTTTTCAGCTTTGTGATATTATTTTTTATGACAATTTAAGCATGTCATCCCAAGCTGTAATTACAGCTTTCAGTGGTTTTATAATTCGCATTATACTCAATGATTTTCACAGTAGTGAAGAGTATCATGACACAAATACTAGACTTGTACATAACTGTGTTGTTATGTTGTTATTGTTTTCTAGAAAACGGTCTGAAATAAAATATTTAATATAAAGTTAATTATAATAACCCTGTGATTATACAATACAATTCATTTAAATGATCATCTGGACACAATAATATATTTGTTTTAATTAAAATCAGTAGTCTCAATTAATTAATTAATTAATAATAATAAGTTAATAATAAGAATAATAATAAGAATGTTAGTTGCAACTATGACTTTATTTCTCATAATTGTGACTTTACACACACACACACACATTGCGTGTTTTTTTTCTCTACTCTGAAGGAATGATCTTCCATACAGCCTGCTACGATTTGCTTTCAACATTTTTCTATGAAGTTGTCATGGAGACAGAAGGTTATGATGCATATTGCTTTCCATCACCGGCTCGATAGAGATGTCCTCAAGTCTTGGAGGGAAGGTCAATCTTGTGGCTATGGGGCAAGGAAAGGATACAAAAGGGTCATTGGTTTTCGAAGCGACTGTAAAACCAGTTTGGCTGGTTTCTAAGTTGCAAGATGCCCCGACTTTGTGGCTCCTGAGCTTGTAGTTGATGACCCAAAGTGCCCTTGAGTTATTGATGTAAAAAGTCTCTTTCCAACTGCCCCATGTAATCTCTCTTGGCTGACATTCTGGCCTGGTTTAGCTTAGCCTTGACCGCTTGAATCGCTCCTTGTTTCTCTCAAGCTCCCTCAGGTCTCTGGAGAACCTGATCGTTTTCTAATGTGATGACTGCATTCTTGGGGAGAATGAAATATAGGAGTTGACAGTATCGGTAAATCAGTCCATGTTGGAGCATATGTCTCTAGAGACATCCAAGACTGTAATGTGAAAACAGTCCTGTGCTGCACCTGTTGCTGTCTAATGCTGGCTGCTGGTTTTGGAAAGCTTGGCTCAGTTCAATCTCTTCCTGTGGCTTGGGCTCAAGCTATTTTTTTTTTACAATCTTTTCCCCAAAGGTGTAGTATTTTGCTTAAAGGGGGGGGTGAAATACTGTTTCATGCATACTGAGCTTTTTACATTGTTAAAGACTTGGATTCCCATTCTAAACATGGACACAGTTTCAAAAACTAAGTTGGACGTTTGATGGAGTATTTCTGGGGCAAAAATACTCCTTCCGGTTTCTCACAAGTTTCTCACAATGGGTCGGCTTGACGTCGACAGAGCGGAATGTCCTTGTATGGGCCGTACGGGCTCTTCTCCCGGATGGGTGCGCACGCGTGACTAGAGCGAGAGAGCAAATGCCCGCCACCCATAAACACTGCTCTCAAGCTGCAGATCCACTCGTCCGTGCAACACTTCTGTCGCGCCGCGCTCCATAGCATTCCAGGAAGGCAACGCTGCATTTGAACGCAGAAATGACGGGAAGCATCACAAAATCACGCTTCAGTCGTGTCGCAAAATTGGATCTCCACGGTCACTGCTGGACTTCACAAAATCAACTATGTTCCCAAAGATGGAACGGAGCGGTCCCAGCGATAAAGGTTCACAGTCCTGCTTTGGAAACAGGCGGTGAGCAAAACTGCTTCAAATGTCTATGTTGTTGGCTATTGTCGCGTGAGTAAACATCAGTAAACAACACGATTGTGTAAAGTTAATTTATCAATGGAGCATGCGATCTATGGTGTGTGTTTAAATACATTTGTTTAGCTGACCAAGCTAGGTGTAAGTTTGTTTATTGTAAAACCACCCAAACATAAACCTAGCTAAATAAACCTTTGTTCTCACAAACCGTGCTTCATCATTCAAATGCACTAACGGTTACTCCATTGTTGTTCTATGTATAACGTTACACTAGTCTGATGTGCAAAACTGTTTTGCTTGCTACTGCTAAGGTTTAGTCGCATACAATAGAATCATGTCCTCATAAACTGCGAGTAAACCCACACAAATATTGGCAGGCCACTAAATACAGGTTACATACCACAGAGACAGACGTCCTGCTGTTGCTGCTTCTCCTGTTCAATTTATTTCAGCCTCCGGATCTGATTCTGGATCGTATCTGTATTAGTTGAATCTGATTGATAGCCATGGTTTATTAGGGTAACGTTTTCTTTTCCACGCTTGAGAATGTCACAGCTTTCAACGCTCTCAATGCAATCTGCACGCGCTCGTGATTCTTTAGCTCCGCCCACACGACACGCCTCCATTAAATATTCCAAAGTCAACAGTTAGTGGTATGACAAATTGGAAGCAATTGCGAACAACAGCAACTCAGCCATGAAGTAGTAGGCCACGTAATATCACAGAGCGGGGTCAGCACATGCTAAGGCGCAGAAGTCGCCAACTTTCTCTCAATAGCTACAGACCTTCAGTCTTCATGTGACCTTCAGATTACCTCAAGAACAGTGCATAGAATGGAATGGGTTTCTATGGCCGAACAGCTGCATCCAAGCCGTACATCACAAATGCAAAGTGTCAGATGCAGTGGTGTAAAGTATGCTGTCACTGGACATTAGAGCAGTGGAGATGTGTTCTCTTAAAGGGGTACTTCAGCGCTGGGAAGATGAATCTGTATTTAAACTGGGTCATCAATGCAGTAGAAATGTGAAATTATTTTTGAATTTGGTGCCTTCTAGACTGAGAAAAGACAGAAAATGTATTTTTGTCCCATGGGGATGAAAGACTACAATTCCCAGAATGCTTCGCTGCCCTGTGAGGCCATTCCGAACGCCACCAACTTCATTACTGTGACGGAGTTAGAGAAGACACTACAATTAAAAACTGAACGTGTCTGTTCAATATAAGGAGTGAGTCACCGCGCGAGTATCACAGCACTGAGCACTAACTGCACGAGTGATGAGAGCTGAGGTAATCGCGACTACACTCGCGGCATAAATTCACAACGCGAGTTCAGTCTGGCACGTTTTAGTTCATGCCTTTGCAAGCTTAACTTTCATAGAAATGAATTTGAGAAGTTAAAATTTTCCATAGCCACCAATCTAAACATATATATATATAGTTTTTTTATTAATTCTGTGAAAGAGATTACGCAGCATTTTGGTCCATCTCTGTGCTCTGATAATGTTACTGATCTACAACAGTCTGTATTTAACATCACTGAAATTGCGGACTATGAAGTCACACAAATTATTATTGGCATGAAAAATTCAAAAGCTGTCGATGCATTTGGTCTTAATATACATTTATTGACAGAGTACAAAGACCATCTGGTACATCCAATTACCCTTCTTCTTAATATGTCTTTTAACCATTCTATAGTCCCTGCAGATTGGAAAGTTGCTGCAGTGACACCGATATTTAAATCAGGTGCTAAAACAGACATGTCAAACTATAGACCAATTAGTATACTACCCGTTATATCAAAGATCGCAGAGAAGTGGGTAGTCAGGCTGTTGACGGCCCACTTGGAAAAGGTCCAACCTTCATTGCATCGACTACAATTCGGTTTTCGGACCCATCACTCCACGGATAGTGCCCTATATGTGTTAACAGAAAACATAAAAGTTTTACTTGACAAGAGTCCTTATGTCAGGGCTGTCTTCTTAGATTTAAAGAAAGCCTTTGATTCTGTAAACCACCAGATTTTAATATCTAGGTTGACTCAGTTTAACATCTCTGATCAAGCACTTTTATGGTTTAAATCTTATCTGTCCGACAGGAAACAGTACGTTGTAGTAGATGGTGTCAAATCTCCTTGTTTAGATTCGGGAGTAGGTGTCCCTCAGGGGTCTATCCTTATTGGGCCGGTTCTGTTCTCTCTTTTTATTAATAACCTACCAAATTCATGTCCAAACGTCTTCTCGCAGATGCACGCAGATGATGTAGTAATTTACACTCACTTTTGCAAAAAGCAAAAACTATTCAACAAGCATCTGTTGATCTCACAGCTGCTTTATCTCATGTGCAGAACTGGCTCAAGGACTCATGCCTCATGTTGAACACCAGAAAAACTGTGTGTATGTATTTTTCTAAACGTCATGTGGAAATAACCAGATCAAGTGTCTTTCTGAATGGAATGGAACTTGAACTGGTGTCAGAATTTAAATATCTTGGGGTAGTCCTTGATCGAACATTTTGCTTCAAAAGTCATGTAAAAAAAAGTAGCACAAGTTGTTAAATTTAATCTTCAAAATTTTAGACATATTCGAAATAATTTAACCGTGGGTGCGGCTAAAATATATATTTTTGCAATGATTATTTCTCATTTTGACTATTGCTTGACTACCTGGTCTCTTGCATGCCCAGCAACACTCCAAACCATAGAAAGTCTCTACAAAAAGGCATTACAAATATTTGATAAAAAAATCAGTATCACATCACTACTGTCATGTTTTGAAAAAACATAGACTTTTGGGTTTTCATAATATGATTAATTTGAAAATGGCCTGTCAGATTTACAAGGTTTTACATTCCCTCGCTCCTTCACCTCTGAAGGATTTTATCAAAACTAAAGATTCTTCACAAAGGACCACGCGAGCCTCCACCAGAGGAGACTTGATAATACCCCACAGGTATACCACCTTTGGACAGACAGTCCTGTCTGTCCGAGGTGGGAACATGTGGAATAGTCTTCCTCTAACATTGAGAGAATGCCCTACATACAGTTTGTTCAAAGTCCAATTAAAAAAATGGTTATGGGCAAACCAAAGTTGCACACATTAGTGAGTATGTTGCGTCGTATTTTAACTTTTGTATTTCGTCATGTGCATATGGATGTATTTCTGATGACTAATTAATTTTTGATTCTTATGTAAATATAGTTTATAGGACATTTGATAACGGTTGTTTTTGTGAGCTATTTGACCTTAGCTCGTGGGACTACGGATGGAAATTAGCCCTCGGCTACAATCCGGCATGTTTACATGCATGTATTCCATGTTGTGTTCATTAACATGCACTGTCCCAATCAAATAAAAACAAAAATAAAATAAATAAAAATAAAAGACTTACATTGCTCACCATAGCTCCGTTTAAATGATCCTGTAGCTGCAAACTGAGCTCTCCCTGCAAGCTGAGTGTTATCTCCCATCCCCCATGCGCGGATTCAAAACATGCGGAAATGGCTCCCTCTGCTGGCTGTAGTCTTTAGCCTCTGGGCAAACATACCTCCTATGATGCAAAAATCGTCAATTTGCATCATAGGAGGATTTTTTCCAGAAATAAAATGCACAAATCTCTCGTCTCAGGGAGATATGAGGGGGGAAAGCACAATAATTTGAATATACTCCAGGGTTTCTACTGATACAAAGCCATATGCTAATCGCTGAAGTAACCCTTTAAGTGACCAATCACGCTTTCCTGTCTGGAAATCTGATGGACAAGTCTGGGTTTTGGTGGTTTCCAGGAGAACATAACTTGTCTAACTGCATAGTGCCTAATGTAAATTATGGTTTGATGTTGTTTTTTCAGGGTTGTGCTTGGCCCCTTAGTTCCAGTGAAATGATCTCTTAATGCTTCAGCATACCAAGACATTTTGGACAATTTCATGCTCCCAACTTTGTAGGAAAACTTTGGAGATGGACCCTTCCTGTTTCAACATGTCTGCACACTAGGGCAAAGCAAGGTCCATAAAGACATGGATGAGTGTGTTGTGTAGGAACTTGACCGGCCTGTGCAGAGTCCTGACCTCAACCCGACAGAACACCTTTGGGATGAATTAGAGCGGAGACTGTGAGCCAGGCCTTTTCGTCCAACATCAGTTCCTGACCTCATAAATGCACTTCTAGAAGCATGGTCAAAAATTCCCATAAACACTCCTAAACCTTGTGGAAAGCCTTCCCAGAAGAGTTAAAGCTGTTATAGCCGCAAAGTTTGAGCCAACTCTATATTAGACCCTATGAATTAAGAATGGGATGTAATTTAGGTTAATGTGCATTTAAAGGCAGGCATCCCGAAACTTTTGACAAAATAGTGTATGGCTGAGTAGCTGCCTCCAAGCCTTGCATCACAAATGCAAAGCGTTGGACGCAGTGGTGTAAAGCACACCGTCACTGGACTCTTGAGCAGTGGAGACGTGTTCTCTGGAGTGACCAATCACGCTTCTCTGTCTGGCAATCTGATGGAGGAGTCTGGGTTTGGTTGTTGCCAGGAAAACGGTTCATGCCTGACTACATTGTGCCAAATGTAAATTATGATGTGTGGTTTTATGAATAAATCATTTGTGATAGTTAACCCTAGTAAAATAACATATAATCCACGGCTAGCAGTATATTAAACCATTTTAATACACAACATGGAGGCAAAGAATTGCCAACAGTTGCAGGATGTGTGATGTGACTATTGTGGAATGCGCACATTACGGTATTGAGTCGGTATAAAGTTTTTTTTTTAAGAATTCAAGGAATATCAAACCCTCTTAATGCATTCTAGGGTTGAAAATAATTTTACCATATAATGATTCATACATGCGTGATTCGTGATTCATGAATAAATGATTCATATATATATATAGGTCCTTCTCAAAAAATTAGCATGTGTGATAAAAGTTCATTATTTTCCATAATGTAATGATAAAAAGTAAACTTTCATATATTTTAGATTCATTGCACACCAACTGAAATATTTCAGGTCTATTGTTTTAATACTGAGGATTTTGGCATACAGCTCATGAAAACCCAAAATTCCTGTCTCAAAAAATTAGCATATCATGAAAAGGTTCTCTAAACGAGCTATTAACCTAATCATCTGAATCAACTAATTAACTCTAAACACCTGCAAAAGATTCCTGAGGCTTTTAAAAACTCCCAGCCTGGTTCATTACTCAAAACCACAATCATGGGTAAGACTGCCGACCCGACTGCTGTCCAGAAGGCCATCATTGACACCCTCAAGCAAGAGGGTAAGACAAAGAAATAAATTTCTGAACGAATAGGCTGTTCCCAGAGTGCTGTATCAAGGCACCTCAGTGGGGAGTCTGTGGGAAGGAAAAAGTTTGGCAAAAAACGCTGCACAATGAGAAAAGGTGACCGGACCCTGAGGAAGATTGTGGAGAAGGACCGATTCCAGACCTTGGGGGACCTGTGGAAGCAGTGGACTGAGTCTGGAGTAGAAACATCCAGAGCCACCCTGTGCAGGAAATGGGCTACAGGTATCGCATTCCCCAGGTCAAGCCACTTTTGAAGCAGATGCGCCTGACCTGGGCTACAGAGAAGCAGCACTGGACTGTTGCTCAATTGGCCTGCCAACTCTCCTGACCTGAACCCCATGGAGAATCTGTGGGATATTGTGAAGAGAAAGTTGAGAGACGCATGACCCAACACTCTAGATGAGCTTAAGGCAGCTATCGAAGCATCCTGGGCCTCCATAACACCTCAGCAGTGCCACAGGCTGATCGCCTCCATGCCACGCCGCATTGAAGCAGTCATTTCTGCAAAAGGATTCCAGACCAAGTATTGAGTGCATAACTGAACATAATTATTTGAAGGTTGACCTTTTTTGTATTAAAAACATTTTTTTTTTTTTTATTGGTCGGATGAAATATGCTATTTTTTTGAGATAGGAATTTTGGGTTTTCATGAGCTGTATGCCAAAATCATCAGTATTAAAACAATAAAAGACCTGAAATATTTCAGTTGGTGTGCAATGAATCTAAAATATAGGAAAGTTTATTTTTTATCATTACATTATGGAAAACAATGAACTTTATCACAATATGCTAATTTTTTGAGAAGGACCTGTGTGTATGTGTGTGTGTGTATATATATATAATTATAATTTTTTTTTTTTTTTTTGAGGAGTTGAGGACGATTTTTTTATTCAGGAGAGCTCCTCCATCTAACTCCATCTAAGAGGCTCATGGGAGTGGTGACAGGAAAGGACAGCTTTGATGCTGTCAGTCACCGCCAAAAACATCTCCCACGGGACAAGTTGTATGGAATTACAACAACTTAGAGCTCCATCAGTGCTAATTCCTGGGGTGTTAAACATAATTTCCACACCTCTTGCTTTACCTGTATGTTGAGACAGTGAGTTTAGTGTTTAGAGTTTAGTGAATGTATCATATCTAAATCTTGGAAACATGTTGGAGCCAGACTGAACATATATTGATATCATTGTGCTTACATGTCACAGTGTTTATACGTTTAACTCTCTGGTCCTCTTCGGTCAAAAATGACCGAAACATTTTACGTTTTGAAATTTTACATTTTATTGGTTCAGTGGAATGGGATGGCACTTTGTAACTTTTGTTACATTATCTATGTGAACACACAAAAAAATTATGGAGATGTTTCGGTTATGTTCAAGGGTCATAAAAAATTGTCACACTTATCTCCTTCGCGGTCAAAAATGACCGACATAGGAAATGGGAAATATGCAAAAACACAAAAACTCAGGGAATCTTTTGATCAGCCATGAACCAGAAAAAAGTGCATAGCAATGTAGGGGTGACAATCTAAAATATCAAGAGTGCAAAATAGACAATAAAAAAAAAAAGCCAGCGAATGCCGCGATAAATAACTTAAGCCCAGGGATGTTATGTCTGACCCAGGATCTGGGTAACACAATAAATTACCCAAACACTGGGTTGTTATGTCTGACCCAGGATCTGGGTTACACAAAAACTACCCAAACACTGGGTTGTTACGTCTAACCCAGGATCTGGGTTACACAATAAATTACCCAAACACTGGGTTGTTACGTCTGACCCAGGATCTGGGTTACACAATAAATTACCCAAACATTGGGTTGTTACATCTGACCCAGGATCTGGGTTACACAAAAACTACCCAAACACTGGGTTGTTACATCTGAACTAGGATATGGGTAACACAAAAACTACCCAAACACTGAAAAAATGACCCCAGATAATTACCCAAAAGACTCAGGATATACAGGATTAAAGTAGAAAAAGATTTCCCATGATTTTTTCTGTGTGTAGTATTCCGTTTAACTCATTTTAATGCAGGTTAATATTCAGGGTTAAATTCAAGTTAATATCAGTTATGGCTTAATGTTGATTACCACTTAAATAAGGTTACTTTTATTTTAATGTGTCCTTGTTACCGTATAATTAATGCACTTACTCTGGGGTTTGGTTTAGGGTTAATTGCATGAAATTATGCATAATTTAAAATAAGTGTTACCAAAATAATTTAAACTAGTCTTTTATTTTCTTCAAAAATGCATGGAAGGTTAGAGTGAGGTACATACAATGAAATTGAATGGGGCCAATTTAACTTGCAGTATGAGTCATTTTATACCACTTTAACGTCAATGTTTTGACCTATTCAGTGCATATTCTGCTCTATTTTCACATCATAGCATTCATGTGTAAAAAATATAAAGCAGCCCTGCCTGCTAGCAGCACTACTGAGTGACAAATTAGCATTGCATGCAATATACCGCTCTGCCATATGAATATGAATACATACTCACTGCTGATGAATTTGAGTAGGAGGCCAAATATTAATCAAATCTAACCAGGTGTAAAATTTACTGTTCATATGTCCACTCATGCGCACGCTCTAACTCATGACATATGACACTTGATAGTCAAATTTTATCAAGCGTAAATTTTAGCCTTGAGGGCCCCCAATTTTTCTTCCTCTGAGCATGCTGAAGGTTTACGGCCGCGCTGAGCGCCCCCGTGGCGAACTGCATCGATCTCCCTAATTATGACCATTATGAGGCTGTTATTTCCTCGGTCCTAAGCAGAGGAAGAGAGGGACAGATTAGCGAGCCTGGCCGGCGAGATAATGCAGTGCGGCATCGCGAGGATCAGCTGGGCATCTCTTCGTAGCCGTCAGGATGAGCCCGTACTGAGAAACAGGGTGAGCTGAATGTGGGTTTGATGACTGTCACCTGCCCACACCGGCACAATAAATCTCAATAAAATATATATCAAGTCTTGAGAGATTGCAATGCAGTGCACTATCATGATTGATATTTTGGTCGTGGATGTTTTCAGCCAGATCTTGGAGGGAGGGGGATTTGGAACAGAGGATTTTTGCACAAACCAGCTGGGTTTATTCGATAGCACTATAGATTTATATTAGGGCTGTCAGTCGATTACATGATGTGGCGTTACATAGTAATACATCATTAATTAGTTGATAATTAATCAACTGATAAACATAGCAGTATTTGCTGAGAGAAAAGCCCCCAAATGAAGATAATTCAGAGATATTACATTATAGTGGCAGTTGAAACCATTAGATTTAAATTGCGAAACCTACATATATTTTTGTTACATTTGCAAAGCACAGTTGATTTAATCCAGTTTGTCAGGTATATTAAGGGTTAAATTCATATTAAATTCAAGGGCAGTTGTGATATAGATTACTACTACTTCAAAAAAAAAAAAAAATGGTTACATGTTGTTTGTCTTTAGCCCTATTCGCATATGGGATTAGTATTATCATGCTGCATTCACACCGCACGCGAATGACGCGAATAAATCGCGCTATTCGCGCGAAGTTGGACGCGTAAACAATTTGAATCCATTCGCGCGTGAAATTCGCTTCATTCGTGTGTGACATTCACTACACAACAGACACAACAGAATTCGCGTCATGGGGGTTCTGCCAGGCAGCGGCAGTCGGCAGAAAGACTATCCGAGTTAAGGCTGCTCTCACCGTGGTTGATGAGCGCTGAGCTCCGCTGATCGCCTGGGTCTCACACCTCCGAAAACACCAGATCAAATTTTCAAATAGGACCTTTCTTAATAAATAAATCACATATTTGAGCTTTAAACAACTACATTCTTGCCTGAAAAACTATTAAAAGTACATTTTGTGACACAATACAGTAGTATTTTTAAATTACTCTGGCCTCGGGGTTCCCCTATGGGTTTCCCATCCGTCACTTCACCACGTGACATCAGTAAGCAGGCTCCTCATTGGTTAACGCGGCGCGAATATCCGCCAAAGTTCAGATTTTTCAACTTGAGCGATTCGCGTGTTTCGCGTGGTTCGCGCGAATCACGAGTTCAAAACGCTCAATTTGCGTGATCATTGCCGCGCCATTCGCGCCGCCTCATTCGCGCGAATCGTGCCGCAGAATGCCTATTCGCGTCTCTGCATTGACTTAACATGTAAATCACTCGCGCGAATCGCGTCATTCGCGTGCGGTGTGAACGCAGCATTAGGCTTTCCTGTAGCTCAAACAGTAGAGCGTGGGGCTAGCAACGCCAAGGTCATGGGTCCGATTCCCAGGGAAAGCAAGAAATGACAAAAATGTAAAATGTGTACCTTAAAATGCAATGTAAGTCGCTTTGGATAAAAGCGTCTGCCAAATGCATAAATGTAAATGTAAATTATCTGGGGGCCTCTGGTGATTTGTAATAATTGCAGAGAATAGTACTATTCGCACAGGATTAGTATTATCTAAGGACCTCTGTGATTTAGAAATTACTCCCACACATCTGAGTTTTGCGTGGCACCTTCGCACGGGATAATACTAGTCCCGTGCGAATAGGGCTAATGTCTGCGATCTTAAGCCTTTTTTCTTCCTGCGAGCATTTCTATCTTTATGTTTCACGAAAAATAAAGTCTGCATTCATAATGCGCACCGTTATGAATTCCCGTGCAGCCGCGCCCACACGGATTATGCTTTCACTTTAGAATGAGTATCAATTTGGGAGTAAACTGATTGAATGGTGTGTTTAATATTAGCATCAATACTGTTCTTAATGAAAAACAGAACAGAACAGTACAGTACAATGACAAGCTTCTTTAAATAGGCGCTACATTTAGTTTTGAAACTGAATCTTCCGCCGTGTGTCAGGTTCTCACTCGTGATGAATGAACTCTGACTCCTGCCGCTGGTCTGAGCTCAGTTCATGGCGTCTGTTCGCTAACTGAACGAAATTATGTTAATTTATTAGACTACTGTAAAATAATCAAAACGATATCGATGCCTGTTTATGATTTCATACAGCTATAGAACGAAGTCTTGACATCATATCCGGGAGAAGTCAGTAAATTCGAGTAAAATCCCAGACTTTGCTTATCCCGTGCGAATGTGCCACGCAAAACTCAGATGTGGGGGAGTCATTTCTAAATCACAGAGGTCCCTAGATAATACTAATCCGTGTGAATAGTGCTTTAATCTCGTGTGAATTGGCCATGTCAGTAAAGTAAAAATTCCCCCGCAAATGACCTACCATATTTCGCCGAACACCGAGGTCCTGTGATAGTAGTCCCGTGCGACTACTAATCACATCTCTGTGATTTGGCCAGGATTAGGTGGATCGTATATCATTTTTGCAAGGTGTTTGTTTCCTGTGCGCATTTCTATCTTTATCTTTCATGGAGAATGGAGGCTGCAGTAATAATGTGCACCGTTATGAATTCCCACATGGATACTTTCACTTTAGAATGAGTACCAATTTGGGAGCAAATTGCTTTAATGGTGTGTTTAATATTAATATCAATACTATTCTTTATGAAAAACATAACAGCAGAACAGTAAAATGACAAGCTCGCTTAAATGGCCGCTTTTACATTTAGCTTTGAAACTAAATCTTCCGCCGTATTGTCAGCTTTTCACTCGTGATAAATGAAATCTGACTCCTGCCGCTGTGCTCAGTTCATGGCGTCTGTTCTCTAACTGAACTAAATTATTTCCATTACAATAAGTCTTGACATCATATCCGGGAGATAAGTCAGTAAATTCGAGTAAAATCACAGGCTTTGCTTATCCTGTGCGAATGTGCCACGCAAGATGTGGAAGTCATTTCTAAATCACAGAGGTCCCTAGATAATACTAATCCTGTGCGAACAGTGCTTTAGTTAGTTAATAATATTAATTAAAAACATGTACTTGGGTTTGGTTTAGGGTTAATTAATTGTAATTATGGATATATTTTGTATTACCATACTAAGAAAGTGTAACATGTGAGGATGAAACTGTGAAATAAAGTGTTACCAAAATAATTTTTAACTCATCCACCACTTTCTTTAAAGCTACACTGTGTAACAATTTTAGTTTATTCTTAGCTAAAAACACTTAGTTCTTTAGAAAATATATGTGCTCATTAATGTATATTTACTTCTTTCAAGTTATAAAGTATTCTCGTAAGTTTATAATATGCCATTGAAAATACATACGGGTGAGGGGTTCGAATGCCGGTCGCCATGTTGCCCCTCCATCTTGAAAGTACATTAGCCAAAGAGGGACATACCCGTAAATTCAAGCTTCGCTTTGCATGAACAAGCAGTCATGAATGAGGTCGAACTGGAAGCCATGTTAATCTTGGACTAAATCAGCCACCGTAGGAGTTAAAACGAAAATCGGAATTGAGAGGAACAGAAACTAATATTCACGTGATGGTCATATACCTTTTCACCGCTAGATGGGGGAAAATATATCACACAGTGTAGCTTTAAAAACAACTTTTTCAAGCCAAAGATCCTGATGAAAGCCGAAATCTGAAAAATGACATGACATTTATATGTTTATTTGTTCAATAACTCAAGGCAACCCCTGCGTTTTAATCATGATCCAAACAAAGAAACACATGTAGCATGAGCAGTTGTTTTATACATCAGATTGCATAATTTTAAGACTTAGAGCAAATACAGATTGGTCTGACACCTGCACAAAACAAAAACAGATGGATTGAATAAAAATGCATTTTCAATCTGACAGTAGGTTGAGCACATGGAAAAGAAGCGTTTCTTTGGGTACCGCTGTAAAAATGCCATCAAAACTATAAACAGTTTCATCCAGAGATACATTCATCATTTAACCAACCCCCTGCCTCCAATTCAATATTTAAATATTTTTTTAATTTTCAAGTATCGCAAACAGTGATCTTGCTGTCAATTTTTTTTAGAATTCCCCTTTAAAGGGATACTTCACTGCCGTTTCATATTAAACTATGTTATTCCCTTAACTAAAACGAGTTGATACATACCTCTCTCGTCTGAGTGCGTGCTCTTAATCTCTCTGACACGCAGTGACGATCTGATAGCATTTAGCTTAGCCCACTAAGCCCAGTTCATTCACTATGGAACCAAACAGAGATCAAGTTAGAAGTACCAAACACCTCCATCTTTTCCCTATTTAAATACAGTTACACGAGTAGTTAAACGATCAAGTATGGTGACAAAATAAAACGTGGCACGTTTCTTATCGGATTAAAAAGGAGAACTATAATGTATGGCGGATTAGCTCTTCTGAGAGTACTTCAGCTCGGCGCAGTAAAAAGTCCCGGCCGAAACATCTTTCCTCACATCTCCCTATTGACAGAAATGAGAGAATGAGGGATTAAGAGCACGCACTGAGACGAGAGAGGTATGTATCAACTCGTTTTAGTTAAGGGAATAACATAGTTTAATATGAAAAAGCGGTGAAGTAACCCTTTAAGAATTACAAATGTCAATTTTACAGTACATTTGGGTAACACTTTCTATAGAAGCACATGCTTATAATAAATAATAGCTCCAGTTATAAAGAACTATAGTGTGTTATAAGAACAGATATAGTTTCATTTATAAAAATGCACATTCTCATAATCTATTATACACTGATTTATAAGTATTAATTAGTCAGTCGTATAGTTCCATGAATGTATTTACACAGCCTGCATTGCTATAATGTTATTATATTATTATATATCATAAATACAAAGACCTCTATCCGATTTCTGTCAGGTAAGTGAATATTGTTATTAATAGCCATGTTGTGTGCTTATAAATAGTGTGAGTGATAATACAGTTATTAACCTCTATAAATGTATCATTGATGACTTTAAGTAAAGTGAAAACATTGCTTACATTTTTTTCTAAAGTAAATGTCAAGAAATCATGAAGCGCTCATATTTTAAGTAGTTCATTTGTGAATTTAACTAATGAACAAAAAAACCTGTAATAAAATAATGGGAAAAAATATATATTTTAATGTTACATACTAGCAATACACTGCAACATTATTTTTAAAGTATAATTCCAAACTGCTTTAATACCATGCATGTGGCTGAGCAGATATAGATTAAAGACATAATTGACAACTAATTGGTACAGCAAACTCGTGTCCCTGGAACTATTTTATATTTGATCATTTATAAATCACTGTGTGCTATAATTCATTACAAGCATGGACTTAAAAATATAAAATATTACCTACATTTTTAAAGAAAAGTAGGGAAAAGTGGAAATAATTTTTTTTTAATAATGAATATTATGAAACTATATAATTAATTGTGTTAAATAAAATCAACATTGCTAATTTATATAATAAGTAAATACGCTAATATGTATTAATAATAATAATAATAATAATAATAATAATAATAATAATACATTTTATTTATAATGCACTTTTTTTTTAAACCCAAACAATATTTAAATATAACAACGACATGATACTTCGAAATGTAATAAGTATTATATTTTTTTGCTGGAAAAAGTTGTTAAATTATAGCTGTTCTGACAACAGGAGCACCTTTAGTGAAGTGTCACTCCAGTCAATTTCATCCAATTAAACCCTGATTAAGTCATAATGAACATTTGTAATATCATCTCCAAATTCAATTGCTACTTATCACCTGAGTGCTTGTCAACTCTGGGAGCCTGTGAAAACACATGTACGCTAATGTTTCGTTCTAATCGTCCGTAATATATTTGTGAAATTGCGCTGAATAATGATGAGTAGGAAAAGCTGTCCTGCAGTCAAAAGCAGCAGCTTGTGGTGTCATTGTCTACTTCAGATAGCGGACATTGGAAAAACTATCAGGCAGCGAGTCTTATTTGAATGCGTGGGGCAATTGTAAGCGAGACCCGTATCAGAGAGGGAATTTGCTTAAATTTCCCTTCTAGTCCCAAATCTTTCAATCAATCGCCGACTCGCTTTACCAACTTCAGAGCGTTCCAGCACAAAGTAACTAATCTCCTTGTAGGCTCTCTTGGCCCCCCAAACTTCAATGGAATCGTGCTGATGGTGGCTAATTTAATCTATGGGAAGCGGAAATTGCTGTCTGTCTCTGCCTCCTGTCAGCGAAAACGGAATTTAATCAGTACTTAATTGTTTCCCAGCCCTTGTTGTAATTCAATAACACGACCTACTCTTCAGATGTTATTTAAGACTGCTTTTCTCCCCTTTTATGCGGCGTAATGTTTCAGCTGCTGTCAAGCATTCTGACGCAGGCAATCGAGGCCTATCTCGATGCAACGAGTGGCAGATAACCACTTGACTGATAGTATTCGCTGATTGCTTGGAAATGTATAATATTGAGCGCTTGTAATAACTTAGAAATGTCTTCTTTTTGACAGTGGCAGTCGTGGTCAATTGAAGTTCAAGCGCAGCAATTGATTTTATCTCAGTCTTTATTTTTGTTGAAGTCACTTGTGGCACCATCCGTCAACCACCGTGCTCGTGATTTCCCTGCGGCTCAGGTGATTGTCTCTTAACCTGGATCTTAAAAACCGGATTCAAAGAAAGTTGGGACTGTAGAACTTGTGAATAAAAACAGAATGCAATGAGTTTTAAATTTCAATATTTTACTCAGAATACAACATAGATGACATGTTTAAACTGAGAAAATGTATAATTAAAAAAAAAAAAAATGATTTTAATTTTCATGGCATCAAAACATCTCAGAAAAGTTGGGACAAGGTCATGTTTACCACTGTGTGGCATCCACTCTTCTTTTTATAACAGTCTGTAAAAGTCTGGGTACTGAGGAGACAAGTTGAAACTCAAGTTTAGGAATAGGAATGTTGTCCCATTGTTGTCTAATACAGGCTTCTAGTTGCTCAATTGCCTTAGGTCTTCTTTGTCGCACCTTCCTCTTTATGATGCACCAAATGTTTTCTGTGGGCGAAAGATCTGGACTGCAGGCTGGCCATTTCAGTAAGCGGATCCTTCTTCTACGCAGCCATAATGTTGTAATTGATGCAGTATGTGGTCTGGCAATGTCATGTTGGAAAATGTTCCGTGAAAGGGACGACATCTGGATGGGAGCATTATGTTGTTCTAGAACTTTCAACATTGATGGAGTTCCAGATGTGTAAGCTGCCCATGCCACACACACTCATGCAACCCCATACCATCAGAGATGCAGGCTTCTGAACTGAGCGCTGATAACAACTTGGGTTGTCCTTGTCCTCTTTAGTCCGCATAACATGGCATCCCAGTTTTCCAAAAAGAACTTCAAATTTTGATTCATCTGACCACAGAACATTTTTCCACTTTGCCACAGTCCATTTTAAATGAGCCTTGGCCCAGAGAAAACGGCTGCACTTCTGGATCATGTTTCGATATGGCTTCTTTTTTGACCTATAGAGTTTTAGCCAGCAACGGCAAATGGCATGGTGGATTGTGTCCGACAAGTATTCCTGAGCCCATGTTGTGATTTCCATTACAGTAGTGTTCCTGTATGTGATTCAGTACCAGAAGATGACAGGCATCCAGTATGTGGCCTTGACCCTTACGCACAGAGATTGTTCCAGATTCTCTGAATCTTTGGATATATTGTGCACTGTAGATGATGATAACTTCAAATTCTTTGCAATTTTTCACTGAGAAACTCCTTTCTGATTTTGCTCCACTATTTTTCACCGCAGCATTGGGCAAATTGGGGATCCTCTGCCCATTTTGACTTCTGAGAGACACTGCCAATCTGAGGCTAAGGCCCATACCCAATCATGACGGCAATTTACCTAATAAGTTGCAAATTGTTCCTCCAGATTTTCCTTATATGTACATTTAACTTTTCCGGCCTCTTAGTCCCAACTTTTTTGGAATATGTAGCTCTCATGAAACCTAAAATGAGCCAATATTTGGCATGACATTTCAAAATGTCTCACTTTCAACATTTAATATGTTATCTATATTCTATTGTGAATACAATTTATGTGAATTAAGTTTATGCGATTTGTAAATTATTGCCTTCCTTTTTATTCATAATTTGTATAGTGTCCAAACTTTTTTGGAAGCGGTGTGTGTATATGATCCAGGATATATGTGAAGAAAATAGATGCACAAAAATACACTTGTCCGAAATCCAAAATATCTAAATACATACAAGTCACTTATGTATGTCCATATGTTTCTAACCTTTCTGTTCAAATCCAAATAGTTAAAGAACAACATTTTGTTCCAACAATACAACAATACAATTATTCAACATATAGAACAACATAAATGTCTCCAACTCTAAATGATCGACATGATTAAAACTTTGCTGAAAAATTGTCTTATTGACAGGTTATACTTTTTAGCAAGTGAAGTTTAGTACACTAAAAATGCTGGGTTGTTTCAACCCAAATTTTGGTCAAATGTGGATAAACTAAATCTAAATCTAAACCCAAATTTGGGTTAAAACAATCCAGCAGTTTTTCACCAGCCATGTTAAATGTTTTATATTGAAAACTCATGTTAAAATGCATCAAATATGTGACCCCGTTTGTGAAACCCTGGCTAAAGTTGCAAAATTAAAGTATGAGATTTTGATCGTCAGAGTGCCATAGCCAAAAAAATGACGACAATAGGTAATTTGTGTTTATTGCTGTAAATGATAAATTATACCAAGGGGTTTGAGATACAATACTCAATTTTTAATTCGTAACATTATAAATACTGAAATTAGTGATTTTATTGACACTACACTTTATACTTTTGCACAAAAAAAAAATATCGGATGTGGGCTCCCTAAACGTCGATTTTAATCATCTCAGGGGGTTTTCATCACAACAAGACCTGCTGATTCGTATGATAGATCGGTTCAGGAACGTATTTTTTTTTACCATTAGGAAGAGAAATACATTGTTATCAATCGGCACAAGCGGCAGTCAGGTCATCGCGACTTAAGCCGGGTTCAGATGTCTGGCGAGATATTTTCGTGTCATCGCCAATATTTTAATATTTTCTTCTTTGTTTTGTAGCTCAACATTGTGTCAATAATAACCATCTTAATTTAAATTAATATTAGGTCTGCTATGTGTCTATTTAAAACATGTTGTGAATGGTGGTGCATCAGATTAATGGAGTGTTTCCCAACCGGGGTGCCGCGTAAAAGGTTTCAGCACACACTTGCATCGCGGTTCATCTCACATCTGATGTCGCTTTAATATGGGTTGTAACTTGAAAATAATGCTTTATGTATGTTTCTGTCGATGGATACACATGCTGGCTCCTCAGTTATAAATTACAACAGCGATAATAAAAGAAAAACGTGGGCAAACGGTCTCAGTTTACTTAGTAAACTTTGTTCAATGCATGTGAGTGCTGCCGTATCTTCGAATATGAATACGGGTGTAGAGCCAGAAGAGTTCTTATTCAAGTCTTGCGCTTGAACTGACAAACTCACACAAGAAGTAGCCGATGTCAACATATCCATCTTGATGAGTATCCTAGCAGACATAGTCTGAATATGCCTTAAGTTAACATACAGTCGAGAAAGCGATACCCTTGGGTCTTAAAGGGGCAGTAGCCTTTACTGCTGTCTGTTTAATGTCAAAGAAGATAAGGAATCACTCACTGCTCTTGAATGAATAGCTTTTGTAAGTTTATTTAAGTATTTCATTTAAACAGTTAAATATGCAGTAATTTTTCATTTGATTACTTTAATCAATTTATTTAGGCTACCTAAAAACCTACATGAAAACCCCGAAAAGCATTATTTTATTACTAGCCTATCTTTGCTCAATAGTAATTGTTTGTGCTGCTGCTTGTATTTAACTTATTTGTTCTTTTCTTTATTTTTATTTGACAGTAGTCCTTTTGTCCATGAACATAGCAAATACTGAACCATACAGAAACCGTGAACCTGAAACTGTGAACCTACCTAAAACCGAATCGTGAGCAATCCGTACCATTACACCTCTAGCGTAACCTATGCGAGGGGGTGCCACAAAATTTAGATCATTTTCAAAGTGCACCATGACTGAAAAAAGGTTGGGAAACACTGGATTAATGAATTAAGTTATCTAGGCTATTTGACATGGCAGCACTTAAACACAAGCAGGAACAGAAAATAGCTGATTGCTTAAACAGCTTTTGTGATATTAATCTCGGTGGAATTACCCGAATTATGATGATATAACCGGGTTTATTGAAGTAAGTGCAGGTTGAGGGTACATGAGGGTAAATAAATGATGACAGAATTTTCATTTTTGGGTGAACTATCACTCTCTTTATTTTTACTCCAGTCCTGTATTTAATGTAGCCCAGTAAAATCATTTAAGTTAGAGATTTTCTACTGAAATGTAATATATTAATTCAGTTATATATTAATGACTTTTTCCATGGATATTTAATTTTATCAATAAAGTTATACAAATAATTTCAATTAATTGACTTGGTAATTTGTTGCTTCAATCTCTTGACCCCCAATTCATTTGAATGTTTTTGTGCTTTTTGGACATCCGCATCATAATAAATAGGCCTATTTTACAAAACTTTAAGAATTTTCCCATAAATGTGTCATATATCACTGAAAATGGGAGAATCTCAGCTTTAATGTGGTATATGGCTCATATTTAGGATAATTATGCATCAAATGTGTTGCAGTTTTAAAAATAAGCTTGTGTTTACATTGGAATTTCTCAAAACATGATTGTCTGAGCCAGAAATTCAGCAAATTTTTAACATAGCCATACTCAGTTAATATTAGAGATATCAAGGTTATATTTTAACAGAATGTTCTTTACATTATGTAGGATGATTTTATGTAGAAAATAGTGAATCACAAACAAATGACTTTAGGAGGGTTTTCACAGACAAGGTCACATATGATTCATCAGGATTATGAGGAATGTTTATGTGTCTCTTAATCATCGTTGTACATTGTGGGTATAGTGTGCGCTGCATTGTATGTTTTAAAACTACAGAGCTTTGGTCCCAGAATAAATACCATCTTACCAAGACATATTATTTACAGATATAGAGTGACAACTGATATTTATATGCATTGTATGTCAGTAGTCTGCTATACTGTTATAAAGATCTTATTGATTTACATTTCAATCATCTCAATTTCATCTAACTTTTGGCCATATAAATATCAGGATCTGCACCAAATTGCATATATTTGCTGAGTTTGGACCTCTGGAAAAAATGGAGGTGTTTTATCCTCCTCAAGTATGAGCTCCATATTCTACAGTCCCTGACAAAAGTCTTGTTGCTTGTGTACAAATTGACCAAAAGTGCCGCTGAAATATATTTCTAATTAAGATTTTTTTACAAGAAATGGCTCATTTTAATCCCACCAGCTTTTGTGATAATGTTTCAGTGAAAAACTAAACTTTCAAAAAGTATTCTAATATTCACAGCTTGGTAAAGCCCATTGAGTCAATTTTTGCAAAGACATAAGTGTTGTCACCTTGTCATATGAGCTTCACCTGTGACTAATAATGGATCAATTAGGTCTCAAGTGTATATAAAAAGAACCCCAGTATGCTAGACCTTCACATCAACTGCAACTAGACCTCTGCAAACATGCCTAAGATTCACCTAGAGACTAAAGTTTTGATTATCAAGAGGCTGAAGATCCACTGCTGATGTGGCAGACACCTTCAATGTGTCTCAGCGTCAAGTACAGAGGATAAAAAAAAAGATTTGAAGAGACTGGAGACGTTTTTGACAAGCCCAGGACAGGCAGACCCCGCAAGACAACTGTTCGATAGGACCGTTTGTTGGCTCAAAAATCCAAGGCCAGCCCATTTTCCACTGCAGCAGAGCTCCACGAGACCTGGTCACCTGAAGTCCCTGTGTCAACCAGAACAGTTTGTTGGATTCTGTCTCGAAATGGCCTCCATGGTCGAATCAGTGCCCAGAAGCCAGCACTAAAAAGACAATTGAAAAACCGTGTGGCATTTGCCAAGGCCCACAGCCTGCTAAAAGGATGGAAGCTGGAAAAGTGGCAGAAGGTGGATTATTCAGATGAATCTTCTGTTGAATTACACCACAGTCGCCACAAATATTGCAGGAGACCTACTGGAGCCAGAATGGATCCGAGATTCACCCAGAAAACAGTGAAGTTTGGTGGCGGAAAAATCATGGTCTGGGGTTACATCCAGTATGGGGGTGTGCGAGAGATCTGCAGGGTGGAAGGCAACATCAATAGTCTAAAATACCAAGAAATCTTAGCTACCTCTTATTCCCAACTATAAAAGAGGCCAAATTCTGCAGCAGGACGGTGCTCCATCGCATACTTCCATCTCCACATCAAAGTTCCTCAAGGCGAAGAAGATCAAGATGCACCAGGATTGGCCAGGCCAGTCACCAGACATGAACATCATTGAGCATATGTGGGGTAGGATGAAAGAGGACGCATGGAAGACGAAACCAAAGAATATTGATGAACTCTGGGAGGCATGCAAGACTGCTTTCTTAGCTATTCCTGATGACTTCATCAATAAATTGTATGAATCCTTGCCAAACCGCATAGATGCAGTCCTTCAAGCTCATGGAAGTCATACAAGATATTAAATTTGGATCTCACAGCACCACAACTTAATTTGCTGACATATTTTTGTATTTGCAGTAAATTTGTTCAATTTCTGTATAGGCGACAAAACTTTTGTCTTGCCAAAATTTGACCTTTCTGTCTTGATTAAATGATAAATATTTTTTCTATGAAAATTATTTATTGCAGTGCATTAAACATCATTTGGGAGGGTTTTAGCTTTTCATATGAGCTATTTCTAACACCAAAATAATTAATTAAAAGTCAGGTTAATATCAGGTATTTCTAGAAAATAGATAAGTGACGAGACTTTTGTCAGGGACTGTACCTATTTCATACTATATGAACCATAAAAGCCAGATTTATCAAAAATGATACTCAACAAAAAGCACACATTCTAACTTTTTTGTCTAAATGTTCAATAGACAAAAAAATTAATGAAAAAAAATTAATATGTCAGGTTAATATTTGCTGTGAAAAATAAATTATATTAAAGAAACATGCCAACTTTTTTGGGACTTTATCTTATTCACCATATCCCCTAGCCTAGTAATCTAGACGCACCCTAGCGGCAGCAAATCTAATCTGCCCGCGAGTGTCGTCTAGCAACTCTCAATACCCTTCTGAGCTGTATTCGCTTAACTCTTGCCGGGTCAATCACATCGTGTATAGAGTCGGTGGGCGGGGCCATAATGACGATGGCTGAGTTGCGTTTGAGTGTTTCTAGTAAACACAGAAACTGGCGAACGGCGGCGGTCTTTCGAATCAGCTTTGACCGCGACTCTGGAAGACTTGGAGTTAAGCTTTTCTCTGAGAAAAGAACAAAGAACGGCACTGAAGTCATTCTTAAGAAGGGAAAATGTGTTCGGAGTTTTGCCGACTGGATACGGCGAAAGTTTAATCTGTCAACTAGCTCTGTTTCACCTTCGTTGCTCTGGTTGGTTGTAGCGCTATCCTATCCCGTGCAGAGGGAGTTTGAAAGACAACCGTTTATCCCGCCCCTCGGATTGAGCTGTCAATGGTGAGTTTCCAGACCAAACATCTTGTTGTGGGTCTGGCTTGTCAGGCTACATATCCCCTAGAGTTAGATAAGTCTTTACATACCATTATCATATCTGTGCGTGCCATAACTCTGTCTGACGCACACCACTAGCCTAGCTTAGCACAAAGACTGAAGGTAAATGGCTCCATCTAGCCTACTGCTCAATAAGTGACAAAATAATGCCAACATTTTCCTATTTACATGTTGTGCTGTGTATATTTACATTGCGTACTAAGACCGTCGGAAAAGGAAAGTTGTGCTTTTCTAGACCGATATGGCTATGAACTATACTCTCATACCTGCATAATAATCAAGGAACTTACTCAGAGCCTCACGGCTAACTTCCGTCAGCATAACTAACGTGACAACCTGCTTTCACAGAGAGCGTGCTTGGGACTATTTTCATGTTTCAGATATCAAGTCAGATCTAGTCCAATCAAGAGATTAGGGATCGTGTGGAATCTGGCACGTTCAGGAGCAGTAAATAATCATAATGACACCACACAACTGGGGATTTTTTGGACAAAAAGTCAGTTGCAAGAATCCAGATCGTTGGGGGTAGCAAATCGAGTCTAAAATCATGAAATCTTCAAATGTGTGGCTAGCCTAAGAGTAAGGGGAAATCTGAAACCACTCGCTTGGAGAGACGGTTCATGATTTATGAGGATTATAAAAGAGTGGGTGGATTTTTGCCATTATAGGCTGGTTGTTTGCATAACCTGTGGACACACATCTGAATTTTGCATAATAGGTCCTCTTTAATAAAAAAATGATAGTAATACAAATTAATAAAAAACTAGTGTGTGGTGACAGCTTTACTTACTGGGACAAGAACCGACTTACAATCTAATAAAAGTGATACAGGTAATGTATTCTTTTAGAAAATACCTGCATTTTTTTTAAACCAAGTCCTCACAATAACTGTGGCTCAGTCTCATTATAAACCCTGTTAAAACACTCAGCGCTCCACTTACAATGCCTGTTCGTGGACTTTTTTTCTTTTTTTGGTGCTGGTAAAATGAAAAGCAGAGTGAATCCATTGTTTGAACTCCAGCAAAACACAAAGTTCAATTAAGTGGCGAGCTGCTCATTTTGAACCTCATTAACGGAGAGGAAAAACTGCTGAGGCGCCTTGGGCAGCTCATGCCAGCGTTTTACACTGTACCTGGAGCTGCAGCGATAACTTACTGGCATCATTAAATAGCCACTGTGAAAGCGCTTTCAGATCCCATGGAAAATTCATCTTGACATTTATTCCCTTTGAAATAATCCATTGACAAAATATGAAGTGAATTCATTCATGCATCGCAGGAAAGCGGTGCAGTGAAATTCGCATCCCATTCACGTTGTGCATGTTTAGGACTTTTAAGGACAGTAACAACAAAAGAAGCCCATGGTTGCATTCAGTCAGAGGTTGACAAATATTGTTTCAGCACTGTGCAATTTCAGCAAATACTCCAAATACACTAGATGAAAAGACCCTGTGTATTTGTGAAACACTTCTTCACACTCTTGTTTTCAAACGTACCATCAAAGAAAGAAATGTGGGAAGCTGGTGAATGATTACTACTGCAAGAACAAAGCCAAGAGCTCTAATCAAAAGCTCCATGATAATTTGCGCTTCACAGTATGACATACTTTTCCAAAGAGGGAACTGCTGTTGTTTTTCAGTGGAAATTAAGAGATGTGGTTTTCACTGCAGTATTGCTGCATTAATATGGCTAAATGGAATTTCAGATCAATGAAGTGGAGCCTGTAACATTTACATAAAATCTGTCTGGTATTATCCTGCTCAGACATTTCGCTTTAGCTAGATTATGTATAAATACCATTGTATGAAGAAAAAAAAAAGTGATGCTACAAATGCTCAGTAGTTGCAAGGATTTTCTCTATGGCATTGCTGGAGTGTTGCTAGGCAGCTTCTTCGTCATACATGTCAGACATTTTGAGGGAAAATATCCTAAATAAATTTGAGGTTTACGTTTTATGCATTCATTTGTTTGTGAACCAATTCACTTGTGCTGAATGTGTCCACATTTTTTTATTACATTTGTGGAGTGATTATACAAATTGGTAGCTAAACACCTTAATATTTATTAAACAAGCATGCAAGGAGATTGTATAAATGACTGGGGCTCTAATTCTTTGACAGAATTGGGGCCAGATTTACTAACAGCTTGAGCCAACGCAAACCTTCTTTTGGCGTTAAAAAATGTAAAATAAGGATTTACTAAAGACGCTGAAAACAAAGGTCACTATCATGAGTGACGCCAGGCCGACGCAGTTATCATTTTCACGTCCAGCGCCATGTTGTTTAAATAGCAAATGGGGGTGCTGGAAAACCAGGTGTGTTCAGGCGCATTGTTGGCGTGTTGCTATTTTGAGGAACTGAAATCGACTGTGCCATTGATCAACAACAACCTGGTCTAAAGTCAATAGTGCAGTATTTTTTGTGTTATTTAAAGGCCGTGTTCGTAATTTGCGCCTATGGGTGTTGCATAACACGTACACTCTGCTTGTTACACACACAGGGATGTGCAGCAGCACACAAACATTTTTAAATAACACAAATAAAAGGAGGATAAAATAAATAGTGAATCCGCCATGGTGCGAGCGCAATTGGATTTGAAAACTGCAGAGTGTAGAATTTATGAGGATATGTTGATATAAATGCAGTATAATATATAGGGCTGCAACAACTAGTTGATAAATTCTATAATAAACAATAATGAAAATCTTCGACAATGATTCTTATTATTGATTAGTCGGGTCTGCCCTCTCTACATGCAAAGCTTTCACCAGTCGCGCCAAATAACAGCACTTCCACAGCGTTTTTAGAAAAGATATCTGTCTACACTGCACGGCTGAAAATGCATGACCGTTCATGGACCCTGGGCATGTGCGTACAAGTGTAAACATTTGCCTCTTGCATGTGTATCAATCAATCAATCAACTTTATTTATATAGCGCTTTTACAATCACGATTGTGTCAAAGCAGCTTCACAGTGTCAAACAGGACAATATTGCTACAAAAAGATTTGGCTGTACAGTCGTTCTGGAGAAAACAGTGATGTCATCAGCTTATTTTAATTTATCATACAGCGACAATGTTGGCAGTTCTGTATTATAGTTTACAGAATTAAATAAAACCTAATTCATACATTTTATTTGTATATTTAGTTGAATAACTTTGATCATAATTTTAGTGTCCCCAACTGAGCAAGCCAAGCCAAAGGCGACAGTGGGCTGGGAAGGAACCAAAACTCCATCAGGGCATGATGGAGAAAAATAAACCTTGGGAGAAACCAGGCTCAGTCGGGGTGCCAGTTCTCCTCTAACCTATTAACAAAATGGACATACCCAGAAATTGGGTTGTTTGAATGGGTCCATTTACTGGGTTCAAATAACCCAATATCTGGGTTTGTCCATTTTCTACCCAACTTCGGTTGTTTTTTTTTTATTCTGGGAAACGCAGTCCGTTTACACCATAGACTGTAAAAAATATGGACGTAGTGTCCGTGACGTCACCCATAGGATTCCGATAAGCCGTTCTGAAGCGTAAAGTAGAGACGAGCTGGGCATCACGACGTGGCAGCACGTCATCGCGAGTCACGCCCGGATAACAGAAAATGGGCAAAGAGGCGGAATGTGGGCGGAACTTATGTGACGTAATGACTATAGACGGCGGATAAATGGCTATCCACCTGTCACTCAAATTAGCCACACCCTTAATTTTGCAGAACTTTAAGGCTTTATATAATGTAAACAAATAAGTTTACATAAGTTAATAAGTTTACATAATGTAAATGAATACGTTTACTGAAAAAAATCACCCACCTCAGAGTGTTCATAAAGGGGAAAATTAGCCATATAGACCAAAACCACAATTTGTACCAGGCTGTAAACATGTTTTTTTCTGCTGTAAAGTTGGGAATTTTAACATGGGGCTCAATGAGATTTTGCTCCCTTCTGGAGCCTGTCCCTAGTGGCCAGTCAAGGAATTGCAGTTTACATTACTTCCGTATTGGCTTCAAGAGACACCGCGAGAGGTTGCCGCTTGGTTTACACCAGGGGTCCCCAAACTCGGTTCCTGGAGGGACGCTGTCCTACAGAGTTTAGCTCCAACCCCAATCAAACACACCTGAAACAGCTAATCAATGTCTTTATAGGCCACAGTAACACATTGGCTGCGTCCGAAAACCTAGGCAGCTGCCTCGTCAGACAATGACTCTGCAGGCTGCGCTTTGTGCATGAAGGCACCTCACGAAACTAATTTTGGACAGACTTCTAAGGCAGTGTAACAGTTTAATGATCTACAGCTAAATAGAGAGTGCTTTGGTGAGAACTAAACACATATTTAATAACTACAGTAGTGATTTCTCGCTAGAAATGACATCAGAAGTGTAATATGTTGGTAAAAAAACGTACATTTACACACAAACTGACCAGCAAACGCAACTTCTGGACGCCATCTTTTTTCCACAGCTCAGCTGTCATTTAATGGAAAGCACAGGATTGTGGGATATCAAAGGCAGCGAAGGACACATGTACGCTGCTTTCAAAAATCGATCAGATGAAGGTATCTCAGGAGACAGGAAGTGAGTTCAACAATAGATTCGGACATGGCTTGATGCCTTCCTGCCTTCAAATGTGTCCTCCGAAGGCAGCATTTTACAGGTTTCGGACGCAGCCATTGTTTAGCTGTTTCAGCTGTGTTTGACTGGAGCTAAATTGTGCAGGACAGTGGCCCCTCCAGGTCCGAGAACGAGAACCTCTGGTTTACACTGAAACGCAACCCCAGTTTTAGAGTTTTCAAACTAAAATGGGATCTGCAGCATTTCCAAAAGTATCCATTTTAGTTTTTTGCTATAAGTTACGGACATGTTTTTTGAAGACTAATTCAATTTTTTTTAAGTTATTTTGCTTTATAGCAATACTTTTATTCAGTCATAGGCTCGTTCTTATGTACTAGAGCAGGTCCGCACATGCACACTCTTTAAAAAAAGGTGCTTTAAATCTCTTGACAAACTAAAAGACGTAAAAGACATTTGTATGTGTAACAGGATTAGGTGATTGACAGCAGTGCCCACCAATCAGCAATCAGTATTGTCCTATTTAAAGGCTGATTGGTTGTTACCTGGGATGCGTCACGTCCATTTTTCCCCTTTGTTGTGCTATTTCGTCAATGTCTGGAGGTAAGCGTGCTATGTTCTGATAGGCAATATTCTGGAACTTGTTGATGTGTACAACTTTTAAATCGCCTTTGCTGTAGTGTAACTGAGTGCTGGTGTTTTGTCGTGCGGCTAGCTGAAATCTGAGTCCTTTGTGTCTGCCGAGTCTGTCTGTTCACCTCTCAGGTATGTTTTAAACCACTGGTTTGAGGGGATTTGTATAGTTGTGTGGATTTAACGTGTATTTCGCATACCAAAATAGTTATGATTTCCCGCACCCCATTGTGTTTTTAGTGGGTATGACTGTGACAAACCTGTTCTTCTAACGTGGTTTAGTGTGTGTAAGATCTCAACGGTAAGTATTTTAACTGTAATTATAATTGAGTGGGGATTATATTGATTATTAACATCTTTTTTTCTGCTGCAGGATGCTCCCTCTCGTTTTACGCTGTAATAGTGTGCTGTCGTCTCCGCGCTGTTAATGCGCTACTGTATCCGGTTGCGCAGACGAATCTCAAACTATGCTAACTAAAGGGGGACTGCTTGTCTGATTTGTTGTATTGGTACCCTGCTTTTTGGTTTGTTTGGGAGGCCTGGGTAGCTCTCTTCATTTTTAGAAGAGGTCAACCAGTCCTCTGGTTTTCTTTGTTTTTGATTTTTCATTGTTTCTGATGCAGCTCAATGTGTGTATCTTGTTGAGTATTGCTATAATAATCCATTCCTGTGATCAACTCTTTGATAATAAGGTCATTGTTGCTCTTCCATGTTCTCCCTGCTTTTCTACCATTTTATGTGAGGAGCGGCTGCATTAGTTTTGATCCATATTTTTGTCTAAAGTTTATTTTCAATGTGTTTAATTTATTTATTTTTTACTGCAGGAGCTGAGGTCCCATGGGTGGATGGTTCTTCCTTGTGGTGGTGGTTCTTCATCGTGTGCGGTGTACACCTTTGAGTATTTGCTAGTGTGACTAGAGTGCACGGGTGTGTGTGCGTGGAAGTGTGCTCTTGTAGAACCACCATCTCCATTGATTCCCGCCATTGGGAGCCTCAGCCCTGCTGGTATTTGTTTTGTTTATATGTATATGATTATTATTTAAGCTGTTTCTTTATTTTTTTGTATTTTGTTTTCCTTTCTTTGAAGTGGGGACCTGCATGTTTTGTGCTTAAATTTTAAACTCTTTTTGTAATAAACAATTGTGGTATTTTTATACTTTACTCACGTCTCTTGCTTGCTTTTTATGAGGGAATCGAACTTGTGTGCTTTGTTACTTCATTATTAAGTGGTTTTAAGTATTTTCCCTGGGGTTATTCCTTGGGGTGGCGTAGTCGGATCTTCTTATTAGTTGACATAAATTTACACTGCTCCTGCCACATATGTATTCAAAATAAAATATATAGATTGTACTAAATGTCAGCTTGCTTATTTTGCTCAAGATACAAATTTATTAAGTCCGCATGTCATATAAACAAGAAACTAACCAGGTGGAGATCTGTCGTTGCAACCACATGTTTGCGATGCTGTTTGTGAATGTTCGTTGGAACTAAAGTTTCGGGAAACACAAACTAATTTAACTTTGCTGATAACAACAGAACTTGGGACCCTAGTTGGCTAACGATGCTTTTGAGAAACGCACCCCAGGACTAAATGGTCCGGAGCAATCAAACTAATCCCATACGGAAATGTAATATATGTCTATATATGAAATATCAATATATGCGATATATGTGATATATAAAGTAAAAACATATATGAAACATATTAGAAATTGGAACAATTCCATATATTGACATATAAATCTATCCCATATATTATATATGTTAATGTATGTATAATACATATTTTGACATATAGGTCTCATATATGAAATATCCTAATATGCTCATATAGAGTAAAAACATAAATGCACATATATGCACAGCATCAGAAATTCCATATATTGACATATATCTTTAGTCCACATATTATATATGTTTAAATTATATATGTGACAAATCATTATCACTGTCAAATGTCATAGAGTCTTAACCCCTTAAGTGTCACTGGCCCACCGGTGGGCCCATTTGCCACTTCATGTTTAAAACAATATATCCTATATTTGTCCTGATCTAATGTTGACAAACTATATATCATTCGAAAGCTTACGAAGTCAAGATTCATCCTGTGCAACCCGATTTGAAATCGGACCTTGCGTTACCATGGAAACGGTGCTCTAAATTATTCTAGCGGGCTCCTCCCCAAGTGGCGTTGTCATGTTTCATATTTATTTAACATATTTATTTAATTTATAATAAAAACCTTTTCTAATCTTGACAAAACACATATCGTCGGAAAGGTCTTAGTCTCACGGATCTATATCTGCAAACTGTTTTGTGATATTTACACAAAAATATATACATTTGACACAGGAAATTGCATTTAAAAAAATCAATGGAATTTAAATGACACCCGGTGGCTATTTGTGGTACAACGCCTAAAAAAAATCTCATGGGAACTTCAATTTTTGTGATATCAACTTCAAATTTGGAACACAAATTGATTAGACATATGGCTTTGATTTGATAGTAATTTTAGAGTCCACATTATTTTGTAACATATATATTTTATATTAAATATTAAATATCTAGTACAGTATATTTGATTTACAGTACATTTAAACTTCCATAACTTTTATAAACTTAATTTTTTTGAAGTGATTTCACTTGAGCAATACTCTGCTGACTGTCTTCTTTAAAATGAGACCAAACTTATGTCTATATTCCAAAGCATTCTTGAATTGCAACCATTTAAGTTTGGATAGTGAATTTTCATGTATATTTTCAAAAAGGGGGGTGACACTTAAGGGGTTAAAATCTATACGCTGTATAAAACAAATGACATTTAAAATAAAATATTTATAATGTTACTTATTGTCAGGTGAGGCAAGAGATGAAGGACTCAAGGGTGCAGAGGTTAATGGGCTTTTTATTATACTTCAAAAATAAACAATCGAAACAAACAAACCCCTTCATGGTGGTAACTGGCTCACCTTAGTTTTTTTATACAATAAGAAATCCTCACAAAAACGGGAATACACTTTTGCCAATATTTTGTGTTCAAACTAACTGTAAGATTCTCAATGAGGGAGTGAAAATAAATTGTATCTATTTAACCACTGAATGAGATAACATAGTAACAATTAGCACATGGATGGAAATCCAAAACAGCATTGTGAATATCAAAGCTCAACACTATAAGTAAACAAATAAACAGTAAATCAATTCCAAACCCAAAATACTAGTGATACACAAACAAAAAACTGTACCAAACAATTCAAAATGTCGTAGAGGGAAAAGGATATACAGTCTACAATGCAAGTGTCTTATATGAGTGTTGTAGAATTCCCAGTCCCAGCAGGCACTGAAGATATACAATCCTGAATCCTAGATTAGGCACTGGCACAATCCAACACAGGTAAAGCCTAGTTCACACTGCCCGATTTTTGCCCCGATTTTGAGTCGCCGACAGGTTTTGCGAAATCGCCGACAAATGCCCGAGATCACAGGCAAATCGGTGCTCGTGCACGCGAGTGACAATCACGCAGTGTGAATAATCAAAGACGCGATCAGAGAGAATCGCCGACGAGTCGCCGACGCCGGTGAGATATTTGGCATGCTAAATATCTGGAGCTGTCGGCGATTCAAACTCCTGCTGTGTGAACAGCGTTCTGACTGAAAATTACATCGGCGATGACCGACAGCCAATGAAAGAGTGAGATACAGGGCAGCAGGACGTTTAGGGAGGAGTTATAGAGCAGAATATCAGTATTTTAATAGATATATATTTACAATTCTATCAAACAGAAACAAAGGCCAAACATTTGCAGATCCAGCCACAGCAGCAGCACATTAAATAATTATTTATTTACCTCAAACTGTCTTTGCAGAACAAAATCCTGGCTCCCTCTGTCTCTCCAACAATTTCTTCCGCCATAATCTTTTTTCTTTTTCTCCACAAATCAGCGTATACAATTTGAAGCAAACTTTGTGCAGTTTATCATTTTTAATAACAATTCCAAGTCTCGCGCGAGAACTCCGGTCTAACGCACGTGTGATCTCGCGTTGTTTACTTGTCACATCGCACGTGTGTTTGGGAAACGTAGTTTGCGCACCGGAGAGAGAGAGAGTTGTCGGCGATTCTTCCTCTTGTTCAGTCATGCAGTGTGAACTCCTCTGTCGTCAAACCATCGTGCAGTGTGAACACAGCAGTGACTGAATGACACCCCAGATAGTCATGCAGTGTGAATAGAGCTGTGACCCGACAAGTTTGAAAATCGTGCAGTCTGAACTAGGCTTAAGAAGTAGGTATCAGTGCACTCAAGCCCCATAACAGAGTCCTCTGCGAGCTTCTCTGCAAACTTCCAAACACTATGAATTAACATTTTTATGGGTACATAAATATGTGCATTTGAACAAGATTGTAAAGCATTCGAATGTACAATTCACTTAACTCTCAAACGCAATGTGATTCCAGGCATTTTCACCCATGCTCCATTGCCATGCTTCTCCTCTGTGCTACTCGTAACCTTAAAACCACTTCCTCCATTTGTTGCCCTCTAGAGGACAGGATGAAAAATGTCACCCATGTACCAGAGTAACCGTTACATGCTACACAGAACAAAACATGAAAGGACACACCATGGCTAATGATGAGCACAAGCCGCATGCTAAACAAACAACCCTAAACACATGGACAAAAGAGTGAATACTTCCCAAGGAAAACTAGATGCTCACACGAGACCAAGCGAATGCTCAAACTGTACACTCACAATGGGAAGAAAAACAAACATGGAGCTTTTAATGTCCGAAGCCTGAACCAAAATCAAATTTTTAAAAGCCAGGATTCAAACACCACTATATAAATCCATATAAAATCCTATACAAGCATACTGAATGTTTGCATATATTATGTTTAAATAAACTTACATATATAAATTCGACATATATTGTTTACATATATGGCATTAACATACAGTACCATATACAAATCATCATATAAATAATTTTAATATAGGTATATATAATAATTATTCTATGGGTATTTCATACATGGTATAAACTTATATCTTCATATATCGTGAGAATGTATATATGCGCTAATAATATATTGCCTTATATGAAACATATATGACATCACTACTCGGATATAGGGACATATATGTACATATATTACATTTCCGTATGGGATGGATCCTGCACACTGTGTGTTTTTTTTGTTTTGTTTTTTTTTTAAATCCTTTGCGAATATCCCTTGTCAGACTGTACGAACATGATCCCCGATGTAAGCCATGTCACACTGTAAGATCTCTGTTGGCATTAATGTCAGACTGCACGATAGTGAAGGCGTGCTAAAAACGGACGCGCACAAGAAAACTCGTCCTTAGTTTTATATAATCAATAAATGACGCGTTCGGTGACAGTGAGCTGCATTACACGCAGGACTGAAATGCTGGCTACAGAGAAATCTCTAGCTCTCATTTTGGTCATAGTTTGTCTTGAAAAACGGAGATATTTGACTGTCGTCGTAGGAGAAGTCACACTGCAGGATTCTGTGCCAAATCTTCTGACACTGCCAGAATTTCGTCTGAGGTAAAATTTGATCGCAGCGCTCATTAATCGGCTGCCGGTAAACATGTCAAACTAACGACCAAAGACGTCAGATTTGAGCCTAGGATCAGAGGAATCTTTTAGGATTTGCTTAATTTGTCACAGACGGCCAAATCGTGGCCAAAATTGCACAGTGTGCACCCGGCTTAAGTGAACCAAACTACAAGTGTATACACACCATTGCATTCTTATGTTTACTGACAGAAAGAAAGGTGCAAGGCAGCTTAAGGCCACAATCTATGGAGTCAATTTTGTGCTGTAATTAAACAAATTCAGCATTTTGCAAACAAACATGATCTGCTTTGCAAAGGAAAACTCGACTCGCAAACAAACAGAAAGCGATGTGCAAATGCAAAGATCAGTTTGAGCAAAAATGCAGAGCAGTAACAAAAATGTATGTATTGTGTTTTGCAAATAAATGAGTTAGCGTACATCATATTTCACAAATAAATTAAAAACCATCCGACACATTACATGTAACCTTTGAACAAATACCAAATCTAGTCCATACAAATGCATACCTGTCTGTTACGATTTCTCGGATTAATTTTCTCACACATGCAATTTACGCAGATGCTGAATTTGTTAGTTTAATTACGGCACAAAATTCACTCCATACCCAATCAAACAGAATAGGCTTCTTTCCTTTTTAAAATGTTCTATTGGCAGTGAGCATTTTGCATGATGTTTATGCACCCCGGTCACCTGGTGTTTTAGCCACATGTTGCGTAAAAAAATAAAATAAAAAAATAACTTTTCTCTGAGTGAAAAAGTGCTCAGCGTCATTTGCGTTTTTTTTTTTTTTCATTGTCTGATCAAATGAATAGAGAGGCGGGCCTTCTTTTGTTGTGATGTTTACCTTGATTAGACGGACAGGACTGCAGATTTAGTGGTTGTGTAACCCAGTTTAAAAAACATGTCAAGTGCTTTAGTAACATTTATGTTAAATTTTTGCTCATAATATAGTTTTTCTCCTTTTAATTAAAAAAAATGTCAGTTTTAAATTTGTTTTACAAATATTTATAGTGCCAAAAATTGTTTACAAACCCAAGTTGTTCATAAAATGTATTTAAGGAGAAAACATTGACTACTCTCTCTCTGAGCCAATCAAAATCCTGTATTGCTTTTGTTCCGCCTTGCTGCGTTGTTTATTGGTTGAATCGGCTCAGCGCCGATCGGGAAACTAAATAGATCACATCAGAGCGAGAGAGAGAGCACATCTCATTGCTGATTAGGAGAAGTTTTATATATATATATATACATATATATATATATATATATATATATATATATATATATATATATATATATATATATATATATACAGTCTTGTTCAAAATAATAGCAGTACAATGTGACTAACCAGAATAATCAAGGTTTTTAGTATATTTTTTATTGCTACGTGGCAAACAAGTTACCAGTAGGTTCAGTAGATTGTCAGAAAACAAATGAGACCCAGCATTCATGATATGCACGCTCTTAAGGCTGTGCAATTGGGCAATTAGTTGAAAGGGGTGTGTTCAAAAAAATAGCAGTGTCTACCTTTGACTGTACAAACTCAAAACTATTTTGTACAAACATTTTTTTTTTCTGGGATTTAGCAATCCTGTGAATCACTAAACTAATATTTAGTTGTATGACCACAGTTTTTTAAAACTGCTTGACATCTGTGTGGCATGGAGTCAACCAACTTGTGGCACCTCTCAGCTGTTATTCCACTCCATGATTCTTTAACAACATTCCACAATTCATTCACATTTCTTGGTTTTGCTTCAGAAACAGCATTTTTGGTATCACCCCACAAGTTCTCAATTGGATTAAGGTCTGGAGATTGGGCTGGCCACTCCATAACATTAATTTTGTTGGTTTGGAACCAAGACTTTGCCCGTTTACTAGTGTGTTTTGGGTCATTGTCTTGTTGAAACAACCATTTCAAGGGCATGTCCTCTTCAGCATAGGGCAACATGACCTCTTCAAGTATTTTAACATATGCAAACTGATCCATGATCCCTGGTATGCGATAAATAGGCCCAACACCATAATAGGAGAAACATGCCCATATCATGATGCTTGCACCTCCATGCTTCACTGTCTTCACTGTGTACTGTGGCTTGAATTCAGAGTTTGGGGGTCGTCTCACAAACTGCCTGTGGCCCTTGGACCCAAAAAGAACAATTTTACTCTCATCAGTCCACAAAATGTTCCTCCATTTCTCTTTAGGCCAGTTGATGTGTTCTTTGGCAAATTGTAATCTCTTCTGCACATGCCTTTTTTTTTAACAGAGGGACTTTGCGGGGGATTCTTGAAATTTGATTAGCTTCACACAGACGTCTTCTAACTGTCACAGTACTTACAGGTAACTCCAGACTGTCTTTGATCATCCTGGAGGTGATCATTGGCTGAGCTTTTGCCATTCTGGTTATTCTTCTATCCATTTTGATGGTTGTCTTCCGTTTTCTTCCACGTCTCTCTGGTTTTGCTCTCCATTTTAAGGCATTGGAGATCATTTTAGCTGAACAGCCTATCATTTTTTGCACCTCTTTATAGGTTTTCCCCTCTCTAATCAACTTTTTAATCAAAGTACGCTGTTCTTCTGAACAATGTCTTGAACGACCCATTTTCCTCAGCTTTCAAATGCATGTTCAACAAGTGTTGGCTTCATCCTTAAATAGGGGCCACCTGATTCACACCTGTTTCTTCACAAAATTGATGACCTCAGTGATTGAATGCCACACTGCTATTTTTTTGAACACACCCCTTTCAACTAATTCAACTAATTGCCCAATTGCACAGCCTTAAGAGCGTGCATATCATGAATGCTGGGTCTTGTTTGTTTTCTGAGAATCTACTGAACCTACTGGTAACTTGTTTGCCACGTAGCAATAAAAAATATACTAAAAACCTTGATTATTCTGGTTAGTCACATTGTACTGCTATTATTTTTTATATATATATATATATATATATATATATATATATATATATATATATATATATATATATATATATACATATATATGCCTGGAAGATCGCGGTGGGATGGCATCGATTGTTTATCCTTTATTGATCATCTTTTATTGATCGTTTCCTGAGTATCTTGGTCGGGTCTTTTCATAATGGGGAAAACTCTGTTAGTTGATCAGTTAGGAGTGTGAAACCCTAGATGGTGAGCCACCCAACTGGATTTCTTGGAGTCTCTGTGAACTTGAACATTAAAACCTGAGAAACACTTTGCGGTAGGACTGTTACCAACCAGGGATTTAACAGTCATCGGAAAACACTTTTGACACTTTTGACTACGTTTCAGAGTCTGCCAAATTGGTCGCTGATACACATACACTGATAAACACACACACACAAACATTTGTTAAAAAGGGGGTTTTGTTCATTTTATTTGTACGCCGGCTATATTCTATTGTGACTTTGTACAGCATATTTTCTCCACTAAAGTTGCATTGAAACTTACTGTGGGTCCGTCCATTCATTTGTGTTGTATGGTCTGAACCTCTTACAAACCTAGAGTTGTGTATTTACGTAAAGATGGGTTACAGTTGCTTAGCAACACATTTTTATTTTATAAAAAACTAAATAAAAAAAACTTCAACCCAAAAAAGTCAATGTGGTGCTTCTCGCACTTTAAACCTGAGAAACATTGTCTGATCGGGCCTAAGGGTATTGTTTTGTTGCTTATTTTGTTTTTCTTTTAGTCTGGTTTTGTTTTGTGTTTGGTTTTTTGGCTTGCTTTGAAGGGGTTTTGAAATTGTAAATGTTTTCTTATTCTTATGTTTATTGACAGAAAATTATAAGGCAAGATTAAGGCAGTTTTGTTTGGTTTTTTATTTAGTTTGTTTGGTTTTTGTTTTGTTTTATGTTTTTTTTTTGCTTTCTTTGATGGAGCTTTTATGTTTTGTGTTTTGATTTGTTTTTTTGTCTTGCTATGGAGGAGCTTTAAAATCTTAAATGTTGTTTGTGGAGGTCTTATTCTTATGTTTATTGACAGAAAATTATAAGGCAAGCTTAAGGCACTGTTGTTTGATTTGGTTTTTGTTTAGTTTGTTTGGTTTTTGTTTTGTATGTTTGTTTGTTTTTTTTCTTTGATGGAGCTTTAAAATAAAAATAAAAAAAAATATTGTTTTTTTTGTTTTTGAGGAGGAGGAGATCTTACATCATTAAATGTATTGACACAGACAAGAGACTAAGGCAGCCTAAATGCGTTTTTCTGTTTGCTTTTTGGTTTGCATTTTTGATTCGCTTTAAATGAGCCTCTGAGGTAAAGATGTTCACTTAAAGGGCATCAGAGCCACTTTAAACTTGAATCAAAATAAATCAAAGAATTTACAGCTCATATTGTTCTTTTTTTTCAGCTATGCATAAAAAAAATCAATAATAAATGTTCAAGTATGCAGCACACTGCACTGCATTAAAGGAGACTGTCAATGCATTTCATAATATATATGGGGATACAGTTTCTACTGCCTACAGTGGCAGATCTTTTTCTTTTTTCTTTTTTTTTATTACTGGTATCACCCAGTCCTAATCACTATTCATAAAGTTCCACCCAAAGTATTGATGTGGCCTTGAAACTTGAATTTCTTAAATATATATTTAAAAAAATTTGGATTAAAAGCTTTAAACCAGCAGAGACCCTGCACATAATATATTCTGCTTCTCTGCACACATATTATAGGATCCACACTTAAGACTATCAAAATATCCCTCATAATAACTATCAAAGTTGAAGAGGTTTTCTGTATCTAATGCTGTGTTTTAAATGCAACACCACATGTTTTTCACACTTTATTTTAGAGCTCTTCCATATTATGAGCAATTCCAGAGGGTCGGACGTCTCCGCAGAGGAAAACACAAAGGAATGAAGTGTATTTTAAAAGATGACATTGAAGAGTAGGCATAACTTCTGCTTAAGCTGAAGCAAGCACTTCAGATCAGCCCTCATGGAGCGATGCTTGCATTCTAGTGCCATTTTAGGATTCAATCACTGCACACCAACAAAAATAGATTTCAATTACGTAAAACCACAGCTGAACTTGTTTTATAGGAGAATGGATTCAACAAACCGGGAAGTCATATTCCTAGCGGAATCTCCCTCCCCCTTCCTTGTTTTATTATTTTTTTATTTAATTATTTTTATTATTAAAATTATACATGAGTGCTGCATATTTCTGTATATGAGTCTGACCATATTCAGATTACATTATGATTTTTTTTCCCTCTAATACAAATTGGCAAAAATTATTGGCACCTTTTTATTCAATGATTTTTGCAATCTCCTTTAGCAAAGATAAGAGCTCTGAGTTTTCTCCTATAATGCCTGAAGAGTTTGGAGAACTCTATGGACCATTCCTCCATACAGAATCTCTCCAGATCCATCAGATTCGCAGATTAATGTTGGGGCTTCATCTCTTCAGTTCATCCCTCATTCTCTATAGGGTTCATGTCAGGGGACTTGGATGAATAGGACCATTCAGTGACGCATTTTTGTGTTGATTTTTTGAAGATCCGGCCACAGCCCATTATAAGATTTCTAGCAGATTTTTTATCTGTTGGTATTTGCAAGAATCCATTATGACATGTAGTGAACAAGATGTCTAGGACCTCCAATAAAAAAAATAGGCCCCCAACATTAAAGATCCGGCGGTATTTTTAACCGTGGACATTGGGTACTTGTTATCCCTCTCTGCACCATCTGGTGTGTTTGCTGCTGTTAGGGTTAACAGCTTATGACCCAGGACCAGTAGTGAAGAAATGTAACATAGAATATTGCGCGCACACACAATTACACAGTCTCTCCAAGGTTGGAGCTGATTAAGCTCCAGTTCTAACCAAACATACTGATAACATGTGCTTTCTTTCAGTGAAAGGTACAAACAATATTCAACTTAAATTTTTATTGTTTCAGTAAAAGGAAATATAAAAGGAATAAAATATAAAAAATTAAATGAAAGACAATTCCATAGTTCATATCTGGAAGCCAGGCTAAGTGAGCAAGCACTGTTACTGCACTCCTGACATGTTAGGGGTGTGTGATACCTCAAAAAGCACTAAATGGTTTAGCTCCCCAGTACTTAAGCGAGCTCTTAACACATTATTCTCCATCACGTCTATTGCGGTCTCAAAACTCTGGCCAGTTGAGAATACCTAGAATTTCTAAATCAACTGCAGGCGGTCTATCCTTTTCCTATTTAGCACCTAAACTCTGGAATAGTCTTCGTAGCATTGGTCGGGAAGCAGACACACTCTGTCAGTTTAAATCTAGACTAAAAACGCATTTCTTTACAATGGCATACACATAGAACATTTTTAACTTTCATTATTCATATCAATTGACTGATTGTTAGGCTGCAATAACTAGGTCAGCCGGAACCGGGTACACTTCCCATAACACCTGATGTACTCGTTACATCATAAAAAGAGTGGCATCTACGCTAATGTTAGTCTCTCTGTTTATCTCGAGGTTTATCCCAGATCCAGGCTGTGTCCGGATCAGATGGTGGACCTGCGCCTGAACGCCAACGCATCCTGGAGTGTCTGCTTAGACCGTGTCAATTGGTGTCTCCCCTGAATTTGCCTCACTGGCATGTCATGCTCAAAAAACCTGTCTCCGCTCAATAACGCTAATATGATTTCTGACCTGTAAGGTTGCCAGAATAATAATCATACACGGTGTGTTAATAGGCTAGAGGAGAACTGGCACCCCGACTGAGCCTGGTTTCTCCCAAGGTTTATTTTTCTCCATCATGCCCTGATGGAGTTTTGGTTCCTTGCCACTGTCGCCTTTGGCTTGGCTTGCTCAGTTGGGGACACTAAAATTATGATCAAAGTTATTCAACTAAATATACAAATAAAATTTATGAACTAGGTTTTATTTAATTCTATAAACTATAATACTGATCTGCCAACATTGTCGCTATATGATAAATTAAAATAAGCTGATAACATCACTGTTTCTCCAGAACGACTGTACAGCCAAATCTAATTTTGTTGCAATATTGTCCTGTTTAACACTGTGAAGCTGCTTTGACACAATTGTGATTGTAAATAAAGTTGATTGATTGATTGATTGATTGTATTTTGTGGATTTGTATGACAACACTGGCAGGAAATAATATTAACTTTGACATTTGTCATACTGATGTATACTACTTGGAGTTCCCTTTCGAAAGGGAACTCGAGCTGCGTCAGCTGACGCTACGGGGAACGCCTCCAGCGTGACCGGTGTCTGAACTACCATCAAATCATGGCAATCCTACTGACCGGTGACAGCCTATGATGTCATCAAGGTGCGACCAGGAAGTATATAAAGGCACCTTGCCAACATGACACTAGCTTTTTCGTCTTCAGGGACTGTTTTTGTCTGAATGCTTCAAGTCAAGGTAATCCGAATTCATTTGATTTCCTGATGTCGTTTCCCGGCCCTGCGGGGTTTCCCTGCGGGATTTGCCATTTGATAAGCACCGTCTGTCACCAGGCCTCTAACAGGGAGCTGCCATTTGGCAATAGGCCTCTCCAGGCCGCCCTAAACACTCGACTGTACGTGAGGCATCAAACAGACCTCCTTGGAGGCGTGCTCCGGGAACATAAAACAGTAACTTCCGACAGTTTGCACGTCTGGCTAGCAGGTAGCGGCCTCTCCAGGCCGTCCTGAGGGTGAGCCCCCGAGTTCGGACGATCGGTTAGCCGGTGTAATGTGCTGTCAGGTGGTAGGCCCCTCTGGGCCTTCCTGGGAAGGGATTCCCGGATCCGGTCTCGGTGACAAGCTAGCCATTAGCAGGCCTTGCTGCCAGGTAGTAGGCCTCGCCAGGCCTTCCTGAGGGCGAACTCCACTGTTTGGACACTCACGCAGCTAGCATGGTTGGCTTCTGGTGTTGATGGCCTCATGGGCCTCCCTGAGGGGACCAGTAAAGCTACCTCCCTGTGGCCTTTAACAGCTAGCCTCAACGGTGCCAGGTAGAGGCTCCTTCAGGCCTCCCTGGGGGGGAACGAGTCCCTTGAACGGGAACACATAACTGGTTTTATGCTGACAGCTAGTGGTTGCCCGCTGTCGGGTCCTGGCCTTAGCCGGAAATTCCTGAGGGCGGGCTCATGCCCTAGCACGACGAGACGCCGTTTCTGCTACGCGGTCCCTTCAGGACAGGGACCGGCCAGCCTACAGCATGGTTTACCTACCAGGCAGGCTTAAGAGCTCCCCTCACCGAGGGTCGTCTGCGAGCTTACAGCCGCCTGAGCCTTATCAGACGGGTAGGCCCCCCTCGGGGCCTCCCGGTTAGATCAGTCCAATAGGCCTTTTCAGCCTCCTGCTCACCCCTGTAATATATGTGTTCAGTAGATCCTAGGATTGAGCAGAAGAGACTCCCCTCGCTGGCAAGGGTAAGAAGCACTAAGCTGAGTACTGCTCTCCAGGATTCCAGTCTCCGAGTTCCGGTCTGAGGAGGACATTGCCAGTTTGCAGTCCCTCAGTCTGGATGCTCATGAGTAAGAGCGATGTCCGGAGGCTCTGTTTTTACAGACAGGGTTGGCTAAGCCGGGGTGTCCCACAGAAGTGATGCCAGGTGAGGCCTCCCTGGTGGCGTTCGGTGAAGGTTTTCCCGAATAATGACCGGCTGGGGCGCCCTCGGGCCCCCTAGCCACATTCCCTTAAAGGGACCCCTTCTGTTGAAGTAGTTGGTCCCAGGCCTTTGAGCAGCCGAGAGTAAGAGACCTCAGATAAAAACTTAATAAGGTCCTCTCTTAGGCATATAGCTTGGGCTATGACCGTAGGAAATGCTGTCACTGACAGCCTAATGTGACCAGAGGGGTGAGTCGTTCAGACTTTCCTTTTCGAACTCTTGTCCAGGCAGTTGTCACTGCTAGTAAGGGGCATATACCGTGGGTATATCGTTCCCCGTAGCATCAGCTGACGCAGCTCAAGTTCCCTTTCGAAAGGGAACGTCCCCGGTTACGACTGTAACCTTAGTTCCCTGAGAACAGGGAACGAGACACTGCGTCAGTTTGCCATGCTTCAAGGCCTGCCTGCCAAACAGTCCCTTCAGACGAAGAAGCTAGTGTCATGTTGGCAAGGCGCCCTTATATACTTCCTGGTCGCACCTTGATGACATCATAGGCTGTCGCTGGTCAGTAGGATTGCCATGATTTGATAGTAGTTCAGACACCGGTCACGCTGGAGGCGTTCCCCGTAGCGTCAGCTGACGCAGCATCTCGTTCCCTGTTCTCAGGGAACGGCTCGGGTTATGTATATAACCCTTGTTCCCTGAGAGGGAACGAGCACTGCGTCGGAACAACGAAATGGCGATGCTCCATAAGTATCAGCAAATCTGAAGTCTGAATACAAACTAGTCCAATCCTATTGCCGTGCGTGATGGCGTCATTGTGATGGCATACCCGGAAGTATAAAAGGGGAGCCGGCGCATAATGGCTGCAGTTATTTCTCTGAAGCATGCGCTCCAGGCGTGCCGAGGTGTGGCGGCGCGACGCAATGCTCGTTCCCTCTCAGGGAACAAGGGTTATATACATAACCCGAACCCTTCCCTTATCGAGGAAACTTCCCACTGCATCGGAACGACGAAATGGGGATGAGTACCCACTAGGCCACACCGAGGGTAGCGCCTGCCCTAGCGTGAAGCCGGAAACCGGGCACAACTAGGACTGGAGCACCCTAGCGCCAGGCGTCACAGGGAGATCCAGGCTGTAAAACCTGATGAAAGTGTGTGGGGTGGCCCACCCAGCCACCTCACAGATATCCTGCAAGGGGACCCCAGAAAGGAGGGCCACTGAAGAGGCCCTCTGGCCTCTGGTGGAATGAGCCCTCACAGCCAAGGGTGAAGGCAAACTGTGCACCCGATAGGCCATGATTATTGCCTGGACAATCCAGTTACTGATTGTCTGAGTAGAAGCAGGCAACCCTTTCTTGGGTGAGCCGAAACACACTAACAGCTGCTGAGATCTCCTCCATTGTGCAGACTTTTCCAAATAGACTCTAAGTGCCCTAACCGGGCAGAGTAGGTGAAGTCTCCCTTCTTCCGCTGTCACGTGAGGCGGAGGATGAAATGCCTGCAGAACCAGTGACCTGACCACCCTTGATAGGACCTTAGGCACGTAGCCCGGCCTAGGATGTAAGATGGCTTTCACTCCACCCGGGGCAAACTCCAGGCAGGTTGGCGTTACCGCCAAGGCCTGGAGATCTCCCACTCTCCTAAGAGAAGTAATGGCGAGGAGAAAAGCCACCTTAAGGGTCAGGTCCCTCGGTTCCGCCAGCTCCAGCGGCTTGAAGGGGGCCTCAGCCAGCCCTCCGAGAACCACTGCCAGATCCCAGGTTGGAATTCTGGACCGAGCCGCAGGCCTCATCCTCCGAGCCCCACGGAGGAACTGTACAACCAGCTGGTGCCTACCCAAAGGCCCATCACCCAAAGGCGTGTGGAAAGCCGCAATGGCAGCCACGTACACCTTGAGTGTGGACGGGGTTAGACCCGCAGAGAAGCGATCTTGGAGGAACTCCAGCACTGAAGCCACTGGGCAGTTAACTGGGTCCACCTCACGCTCCTTGCACCAAGTGGAAAACACATTCCACTTGAGGCTGTACAGTCTCCTTGTAGACGAAACCCTGGAACTGAGTAAGGTCTCTACCACTTCTGCCGACAGGCCAGGCTCTAGGTACCTGGCCCCCTCAGGGGCCAGACCCAAAGGTTCCAAATCTCTGTCCGGGGGTGAAATATTGGGCCCGCCGCCTGAGACAGGAGATCCCTCCTCAGAGGAATCTGCCACAGGTGACCTGCCAGGAGAGCTATGATATCGGAGAACCAAACTCGAGTCGGCCAACGGGGTGCCACCAGAAGTAGGCTGACCCCCTGTTGACGAACCCTCTCCAGGATTTCCGGGAGCAGAGCGATCGGGGGAAATGCGTACAGACGCAGCCTCGGCCACGTCTGCACAATGGCATCCAACCCCAGCGGGGCTGGATGCGTGAGGGAAAACCACAGTGGACAGTGGGACATCTCTCGAGACGCAAACAGGTCCACTTCCAGTGGGCCGAACCTCTCACACATGGCCTCCACCACCTCGGGGTGGAGCCGCCACTCCCCGGGCCTCAGCCCCTGCCTTGACAGGATGTCTGGTCCCTGATTTTGGACCCCCGGGACATACATTGCCCTGATGGACAACTGTTTCCCTTGGGACCACAGGAGAATTAGATGCGCCAATCTGCATAGAGGGCGCGATCTCAACCCTCCCTGGTGATTGAGGTACGCTACGACAGCCGTATTGTCTGTCCGTACCAGGAAATGTTGGCTGCGGAGGTCCGGGAAAAAGCTCCTGAGAGCTTTGTAGACCGCCATCATCTCCAGGCAGTTTATGTGCCAGGAGGAATGACGGCCCTCCCACGGGCCCCTCGCAAAGCAGCCGTCCATGACCGCGCCCCAACCAGTGAGGGAGGCGTCTGTTGAAACGGTTTCCCAGCAACAGGACGCTCCCAACACGGGCCCCTGGGACAGAAACCAAGGTTTCTTCCATATGACTAGGGAACGAAGGCATCTGCGCGTTACCCTGATCATACGGTGGGCAGGAAGGATAGAGATATGTAATATGCGTCTTTAGATACATCGTGACGAACCAGTCCTCGAACTGGATCTGACTCACGATGGGATAGTGAGCATCTTGAACCTGAATCTCCTCAGAGAACGGTTCAAGTACCTCCGATTTAATAATAGACGCACCCTTCCATCCTCTATGGGAACCATGAAGTAAAACCGTAAAGCCGGACTCCCTGTCTGGCGAAGGGATACACTATATAGCCTCCTTTACCATCAGGGAGCACACTTCCTGTTCCCTAACCTGCCACTGGGCTGGGCACCCCACTATTCAGGCCACACCGATGAACCCCGGTGGTGGAACGCTGAACTGCAGTCTCTACCCTTTGCCCAAGGTACACAGGGCCCCAGCAGATATATTCGGGAGCATAACCATGCGCCGAAATATTCTACTAGGGGAACCAGCCTCTCAAGGCTGGTCTCTGGTACCCACCGAACCTCCTGCCCGACCCCCTGAATCGGCCACCCGGCAGGGCTTAGTCGGGGAGGATTTTCGGTGTGCAAACGCGTTCGCTGCCCAGCCGAAGTCTCCCTAGAGGCGGCTAGAGTAGCAAGCGTTCGCAGGAAGTCAATGTGGCCCGAGCGTCGTAGACGGAGGATCGCAGCATCGACTTCAAGAAAACTCCACAGAGGAGGCGACCTCGATCGCTCCTCTGGAGAGGGGGCTGGCCAGCAGGCCACTGGGCTGGGTACACCACCATTCAGACCACACCGATGACTTCGGTATTGGAACACTGAACTGCAGTCTGTACCCTTTGCCCATGGTACACAGGGCCCAAGCAGATATATTCAGGAGCATAATAACTATGCGCTGATATATTCTACTAGGGGAACCAGCCTCTCAAGGCTGGTCTCTGGTACCCACCGAGCCTCCTGCCCGACCCCCTGAAGCGGCCACCCGGCAGGGCTTAGTCGGGGAGGATTTTTGGTGTGCGTACGCGTTCGCTGCCCAGCTGCAGTCTTTCTAGAGCCGGCTAGAGCAGCATGCGTTTGCTGGAAGCCAATGTGGCCCGAGCGTCGTAGACGGCGGATCGCAGCAATCGACTTCCAGAAGACTCTATAGAGGAGGCGACCTCGATTGCTCCCCGGGAGCAATAAATATACAAGCGAACACAATTTGCATGATAGGCTGAAATACCTAACTCCTAAAAGTCAGATAAATCCCATTTAATTGCACAGAATTAAATGCCACCAAAAACACCCAAATAGTGAACACAACTTGGATGATAGGCTGATAATCTAACTCCTCAAAGTTAGATAAATCCCATTTAATTCCTCAGAAATAAATGCCACCATGATCACCCGTCACGTGAACATGCTGAATGATAGGCTGAATAGACATATCTAACTCCTTAAAGTCAGATAATGTATAATTTAAATTCCTCAGAATTAAATGCAGCCCTAATCACCAGACCATACTGCTTATATACTGTTGCGCCAGCAACGCGAGATTCGATTCGTTCCCAACATATTTGGCTTTCATCCTTTGAGATGAAAGACCACAGGCGCAAGGTTGAAACACTCGAAAACGCACGTAGCGTGTTCACTTTTGTTGCAGACCCGTAATGCACGCGCTGCCTCGGCAATGCGAGATCGAGCCTCCATTATGAGGTGGCGAGCTCTCGTTTGCTTCACTCCGTCGACGCTGAGCACATCTAATTCCTCGGAATCAGATCGCTCAAGCATCTGGTTCTCCATCCCGGGGAAGAGCCGCATCGCGGGCTTCCGCATGGAAACGGAGAACACCGGGTTACTACAGGCAGCCCCCTCGGGGACTGCCTGAGCACCTTATTTTATGAATGAAGCAGTGTGTATGGTGTTTTAACGTCACCCGCCTCGATGCTGAGCACATCTAATTCCTAAGAATCAGACAGCTCAAGCATCGGACCCTCCAACCCGGGGGAAGATGCCGCCAAGCGGGCTTCCACACGCGGAGGAAGATCGTCGGAACTGTCAGAGGAGGATTGGGAAAGTGCCGCGGCAGTCCCGAAACCCTCTGACAAGTCCCGCTGTGAACCCCATGATCTGCGACGCCGAGCCGCCTCACCGACCGCAGGTGCAGAACCATGGGGCTCACGAGGCTGGCAGGTCTCATCGAACACGGCCAGCCGAGAGCGGAGCAGTCTGAGTGTCAGCCGCTCACAATGCCCACAGCCATTTTATTTAACGTTAAACAGAAACATTACTAAAATGAAGACTACTGTACTGACTGAATAGATATTGCATGCATAAATGATAAATGCACTACTTTCAATGGTTTGATTATTTACTGTTTCATGTCAAGGAAAAGTTTCATGTTTAGCACAGCTCGCTTGGAGCGTTCAATATGATGTACAACTTAAATTAATATTAATAATATTTGTTTCAATCACTGATGAAGCTTGCTATATTTGGGACAAGAGCTTAAATTGCTTGCACAAAGCTCTTGATCAGCAGCACTCAAAGTTTGTTCATTTAAACCGTTATGTGCAGAGAGTGTGAGCTGAGGGCGAGAGAGAGTGAGGTCTGCGGTCTTGGCCATTAGTTGATTTACTTGTTTTTGTGTAAGTAATACGTTGTCAAATATGTTTAAACTTAAATAGACTACCTAGATAGATACATATATATATATATATATATATATATATATATATATATATATATATATATATATATATATATATATATATATATATATATATAAATTAGATAATGAGAATAAGTGTTAAGTCTCTTTTTTTCCAGAGCTGTATATATAAATATGTATATATACCGATCAGGCATTACATTATGACGACTGACAGGTGAGTGAATAACTCTAATTGTCTCTTCATCATGGCACCTGTTGGTGGGATATATAAGGCAGCAACAGTAACTGCACAGCAACACCCTAGCAACCACATAGCAATGCAATGTAAAGTGCACATTAAAAGGATTAACTGCATTTAGTCTTACAGACTAAAATTTTTAATTTTTACATTTAAAGAGTTTAACAAGATAGCAAAATAAGAACAATAGTTTTTATTAAGTTAACTTTTTGGCCTTTTTCATTAGACAGTCTTGTCTTTCCTAACCTCCATTCTCTCTCCCTCTCTCTCTTTCACTTCCCCCACGTCTGGGACTCCCCGGCTAAATTAAGGAAGCAAATTGTCCATTACGGAAAGTCATTAGACACAGAGAATACATTAGGACATTGTTATGGTTGAGAATATTGTTTTCTGTTTTAATCAAACCATTAACACGTTAGCGCAAATCAAGGACGGTGCTATCATCATCCATTGGACCCTTGAGGAATGGCTTTTAACTCTCTTGGAGTGAGTTTCATTGATTGAAGTGAGTCACAAGGGCAAGAACTCACTTGACGTACCCTAAAAACTCCCAGCTGGATCCAAACCTTCAATATCGTCAGAAGAAAGCCGTATCACCTGTGCAAGTGTGAATCAATGGAGCAGCTGACATTTGAAGTAAATCTGAACTGTGAAATGAAAAATACACATAGAGGAACTAAATGACATATTTTCTTCACTGCATACAAAATCAATATTCAGCAATTGCTGTTTACTGAAGAAACAGTTCAGTAATCTGGACGACATATCTCAAATTCTTCTCCACACTGTAGTTTGCTTGAAGACGTCTATTTCCATAAGTGTGTAGCACATTGTGGCATATGGTATGGTCAATGGTGTGCAAAATGAGTCATCAATGAAAAACCAAGCCTCAGTCTTGCAAGGTCACACATGCGTCAATAGAGTTCAAGACGTCAATAGATACACCTCCCACTGAACTTTAATTAGACTGAGATGTAGATCGGTTTGATTCATTCAATGTTTACTCAATATACTGTAGTTCTGCACAACTCGAAAGAACGTTCAAGTTGCCGTTTTCTATACAAGAAAGCTATAGTTTGGCTTCAGAATAGCTAGTTATGAATAACTACAATTATAAGAATTGATTTTATTGTGTTTCTGTGGTCCATGGACTAAATTCTTTGTCTGTGAAAATATGTATAGCTCTTATGAGAAAGAAGATTATTACAGAAATAGTATACTTTAAAAGAATATATCTACACTTTATTTGGTAACACTTTATTCATTTTAGAGTGTAGAATGTAACAGTAATATTACATAGTAATAACAGTAAATAATGCATGATTACATGCAACTAATCCTCAACTAAATCCCAATAACCCTATAGTAAGTACATGTAGTTAATTAATATTACTCATCACTTAAATATATAATTACACTGTAAAAATGACACCTTAAAATAAAGCGTAACCCTTTATTTTAATGTGTAAATGTTACAGTGTAATTATATATTTAAGTGCTGAGTAATATTAATTAACTACATGTACTTACTATAGGGTTAGGTTGTGGCTAAGGTTAGTTGAATGTAATTATGCACAATTTATAGTTATTACTATGGTAAGTACATGTACCTTGTAAAAAAAAAAACCTGTAAAAATAGTATTACTGAATATACTTACAGTTGGTATGACCCGAACATAATCTTTTCGGACAATTAATCTTTTTTTTTTTTAAATATATTATGATTTTTATGCCTTTTGACTCATAATTCATAATTGCTTCTATTGTCTGTTAAATATGGCAAAATAACAATGTAATTTTTGTTGAAACTTTTGTATGTCATGCATTTGAAATGGTGATATTGCTATTTAGTACATTTAAAATACTGTATATCAAATAACACTACCATTAAAATTATAATCTAGTACTTTGCACATATCAAAATATTGTTAAAAGTATCTGTGTGTGTGTGTGTGTGTGTGTGTGTGTGTGTGTGTGTGTGTGTGTGTGTGTGTGTGTGTGTGTGTGTGTGTGTGTGTGTGTGTGAGAGAGAGAGAGAGAGAGAGAGGTTCATTTAAAAACTTTCTAAGAGAGAGAGAAAATACGAAAATAATGATTTAAAATGTACACATTACAACTTTTGATTTGACATTATTACAAAGTGTACTTTTAAAAGAGAGAAACAGTAGAGTGTACTCTCTTTACGCTCAAGTGACCTTGATTTGAAGAACACTACAAGTGCACATTCAGTACAATTAAGTGCACTTTTTTTTCACAAGGGAATGATGGCAGAATTTGTATTTCTGGTTGGGAAAACGTTATTTGAATGTGTTTTTTTGTTGTTGTTTTAAAATATAAGTCTATGGCTTCAATCTTGTTTTGTTCAAAATATATAGTTCAAAATATATTTTGTTCAAAATTTGCTCCTTTTTGTGTTGCCTTGTCCCAAAGTTGAGAGAAATCATGGATAAGTGCAGAGGCGTTGTGTGAACATGATGGTTACTGTAGTTCTAGACTAAATGTGAGCAGGCATTTATTCTTCTCACTTGCACAAAAACAGATTCATTATTCCTAGAAATGAATAAAAAAGTGAAAAGCAAACTCAGAATATCACACAAACCTGCAATAATTAAAAAAGTTAAATGTATTTAATCTCACTTCCCTTACGAAACAAAAATATATTGCAGTATATTGCAATACATAATATAATATATGTTATAATACCATCAATATATTATTCCATATATTTACAATATATTAAAATATATTTTCCTTTCGTAAGGGTTTGCTGCAAAAGAAAGAAAGAAAAAAAAAGTATTTGATAAACATCACATTTGCGACCTTCTTCTGCGACCCAGAATGGCAGCACATCTGGCAGGTTTGTTTGAGCTCTCTGTACCGGTGTGATTTTGCATTTCCTTTATGAGGTTTATTCATTTCAATGTTGGTGAAAATGAGTCTTTACATCTTCCAAAAATAATACTTTCGTTTTTCTGTTATTAAAAAACAAACTAGAAAGCCCAGCCCAAGTGAGGAAAAGTAACACAGAAGTGACGTAAAGCATTACTTTTCATAACTTTTTTTCTTTTCTTTTATGAGTAGTACAATATTGTAGAGGTGTCCCTGACTAAGGATTTACACATTCAAATCAGAATTGTCAAATCTTTCTATGGTCGACTGACAGTCGAATCATCTACGTCTGTGTGAATAGGTTAGGAGGGGCACGAAACGTCAGCAGGAGTGTAAAACAATTTTTATTTTCCTTTACACACTGCACACATCAACGACTTTTAATAAAGCGACCAAAACTGCCTGCCAACTGACAGACGGACTTACAATAGCTCTCTTATTTAGGTTTAAATAAAAGGTAATGTGGCGGATAAACATTCGTAAAACGTTTTCGCATAACCTGTTAAAGCCACAATCGAAATAGAGAACATAACACAAATATATTAAAGAACATTTTAATAAATAAACCTAAAAAAAAATATCTGCCTAGAGTGGAAAAGAACACGTTAAGTGCGTTTAACACGCACGTTCTTAAAGGGTTGGTTCCGTGGTGTTTTTCTAGGCTCGCTTGTGTTTATGGGGCGCAGTATAACGTGTCTTAATAATTCTTTTTTTACAACACCATATTTTTTCTTATATTTTACCTTTATTCCACACCACTGTCTCCACTGTCCTTTGAACGGCTCGTTTGCTTCCTGCTTCTATTAAGCCCCTCCCTCTGAAAAATGCAGTGGTCTTAGATTGGTTAGATGGCCAAATGTAGTTTCATGTATTTTTATTGGCTGAAGTGCTAAGCACAGGTTGACCGGAAATGCCACACCCCTTACCATTATGGCAAAAGTCACATCTGAGGTGCCTAGCAAGAGTTTATGATGTCACCAACCCAGGAAGAAGCTTGTTGTAGTCCAAACCGGCCATTTTTGTAGGCAATAAACTGCCTTAACTTTAAAAGACAATATCTCCGTTTGGATTGAACTTTCAGTGCTGTAACTTTGCAGATACTGTTTATGCTCAAGCAGCAACATTACACACTAACTATAATGTGAAATCGCATGCAACCACCCTTTTAAAGCAGCACTAGGTAACTTTTCAACCTTCATAATATATTTTTTAAGACTCTTGTGATGATAAATCGACTTACAATAGGTTGAATGACATGTCCGCCATAGCCTGATGGGGTCTGTATCGTTTTTAATCGTACTTTTAAACTTCGGGTTTCGGGTAGTAACGCAAGAACAAAAAGAACTACAAAATTCGGCTGCTTTACGGCATATACGTCACTTCCACCAACACACACACTTCCTTACATTCGGACGTGCGAGCCCAACTTTGTTCGTCGGATAATATAGTCATGTCCGAAGCAGCAGAGACAAATAAGAAAGAAAAGGTTTTGTTCGAGGAAAGCAATAAGAGGAAACGAAAAAGTGATGGGATTAAAGGCAGGACGAGGATCAACATGTGACCAGCGTTTGCTCGTTGGCGTGAGCTGATGGAGGCGTGTCTGACCGATGCTGTCCTGCTTGTTACGGTGAGCTACCACTCAAACATTGAACTGAAGTATCATATAGATTCTGTAAAACGGTAACCAATAGACTACTATAATGACGCTGGCTTGTAAACGTGAGCATCGTGATTATTTGGCGTTTGAAAAAAATAAAACCCATGAAATTATGTTCATATGACATGCTGAAACATGCCACTGACTGTAACGTTACCTGGGATGAAGACATTTCATACGCGACGCCAGAAGAACTCTGAACTCCTCTTGCAGTGTTCAGGGGAACTGTTAGTGCTGCACCGACCCGCTGGACGCTTTTATGAAGTTATTTGGCTCGCACCGCACCACTGTATATATTTTTACAACCCGCCGTGCACCCGCAACCATTAAATAGACATACGGGGTCCGCGGGTTATGAGACGACCCGCGCATCACTAGTTCAGGGCTATCAGGGTTGTCATGTCAACAAATGCACGCGCGATGGCATCCCCTGTTGTAGGATGACTGCGCTTACGACAGTAGTTGAGGACATTATTTTTTCCAAACTGTAGGGGGACCCCGAGAGCAAAAGTAGCCAAGTGCGGCTTTAAGTTGATTTTTCCTGAAGGGGGTCGCACACACTGGACGCGAAGCTCAGCGCCACTTCTCAGGTATCTCACACCGGACGCACACATTAAGCTATACGCGCAAGTTCAATTTTGAATTTACTTCTGACATAAGAGCTGCACGGTGGGTGTCTTGTAGCACAGGGTGAAATCAGTACATTGACGATTTGAGGGAAATATAATATAAATTTACTATAAAACCTTGAAATGGCGCTCTGTGGCATGGCAGGAATTTAAACAACTTAATGAGTTGCCGCGGACAGGCGCCTAATGCCACCACCCGTGTGCGTACACTCATTGGAAACGTGTTTGAATTTCGCTTCGTCTTCGCTTCACTTCAGCACCGCGCAGCGCCACGTCTTTAAAATATTGAGCACCCCCATATTGCCAAAATGGTATGATACTCGTTTCATAACATCCGCGAAGATTCGACAGTGAGATCGGTGGTCGAATCCAACTCTGCATATCAATGCATCTTATCTTCAACTATTCAGGGTCACCCCTAATTGTAACACAAAGTAACTTTCCAAAACATTGCTAATAACCATTAAGTAGCTCACCTAAACATTTTGTCCTAAAATAGACTTGCCACACAAAGCTGGTGAATAATATTTTTTGAATCATTTCACGACTGAAGATGTGTGTTCCTAAGATGGCCGCCAAGTGAAACGTTATCAGGCTACAAAAAAATTAAACAGTTTTAACCAGTTATTTCCCAACACTGATAAACATACAGAGACATATTTAAATAAACAGAGAGAGTCTCTGTCAAGGTTAACCTTGAATTCTTCTTGAATTTTACACTGAAAAAAAATTCACACTCTCTTCCATAGACGCACACACATCTTCAGTACTTGCCCTTGGCGTTTCTTGTTATAATTAACCAGTATCAAGCATGCAGCATGTCCAAAACTATTAAGTATAAATCTTTTATGGTATCCAGGCTCCTCTTTAATTTACGACATGTATGTTTATAAACTGCTATACGCCCTTTCATTTGCATGTAAAAACCATTTGACATTGCCCCTCATTAACTGTGGATTATTGCATCATAATTAGTCATTAGCATATTTACAGTGTGGAAAAGATTGCAGACAATGATGACATGGAAGTTATTTGGTCACCGTACAGCCAGGGGAATTGTGCAGATTCTTCTGATCAGTTTAGCCAGCCCTCGCTATTAAAAACAAACACATTAAAATATATAACTGAAGATTACAAAATTTCCATGCTACTGTCACGCTGCGTAACATAATCTGGGATTAGAGGGAAGATAGTGTCAACTAATTGGATCCAAATATACCATGATGTCCCTGTGAGAACATGACCAAATAAACATTTGCACATTCAAAAAGAGGAGAGCTTGACTGCCTGTGAAAAGTGATTTTTATTCATATCCAACAACATCAGTGTAATCAGTGTGTTTACAGCAGCTATACTACTAATTTAGTTTTTTTGAAATGCCCATCCAACGGGCTGTGTTCGAATGAGCATCGTATGCATTCTGATCGATCCTGATGCCAAGCCGGTAACGTTAGCTGACAAGCTGTGTTTTGCCGTTTATTTTGATGGTCTTTTGGTCTGTGTTTTTGTTTGTTAAAGAGTATTTGTGTCAGTGAGTTGATTTTGATTCATTTCACCATTTGCCTAAATAGTGACACGTGAGTGCAGTGGTATCAATAAATAGGTAAATTGCCTTTTTGTCTCACGTGTCCTTTTATGTTGCTTGCCCTCTTCCCAACGAGCACTTTGAAAGCGAGGTTCGTAACCTTGTGTGTGTGTGTGTGTGTGTTGTTGTTATTGCGGAGGCGTGAGGTGTTTTGATCGTTAGTGAAGGCCCTGACAGAAACCCCACGGTATGCTACTGGCTTGTGACTCTTTAGCTCCGCCCACTGCACGCCTCCACGAGTTTGGCTGTTTTTGAAAAGTATCAGTGCAGCTTATCTGTCTTTTATAAATACGATTAAACTAAAGACTCTTTAGAGATATGAATGATGCAATACTACTCTAAAGGTACACAAGATTAACATGAGATTGGCTATGTTCCCTTTAAATACTTTTAAAACTTCTAGAATATCCTAAAAGGCTTCAATGTCTGTATTTAGATCATTTATTTTCTTATAATGAGTGAAATATAACCTTATTCATATCAGAATATCTATTTAAAATCCTTAATTGTGATTATAAGCAGAGCAGACCTCTCTTTCATGCTGAATGGGTGCATGTCCACACCAGAGTGCTCCCATTTCCTACAACCACTAAATCACGATGTGCTGCTCAACTAATGCCTTAAATTACCCTTCCATTCTATTTGGACACACGTGCGCCCTGAATACACCACCCTCTCGTCCAGTTTATTTATTCCAAATCAACTACCATTATTACCGTGCTTGCAAAACAAGGCCCCTGTTACCTAGCAACACCTATCCCAAAGGGACAACATGTAGGGATTCATTTGTTGAGACATCTGTCCATTGGCCTCTTTTCCTCAAGTCCCTGCAGATTAAATGTTTTACTTGCACCTTTGCCTCTGCATTGACAACAGAAACCCACAGTGACCTACGAACATTTGAAAATGTTATGGAACTGACCTTGCTGTGGGTTCAAGATCCATGTTGCTCTTTTCTGCGCTGTGCTCTGGGAACCGGACGTGACTTTGTCCTTTCTGGATTGTTTAATCATAAATAAAACTCTCTTGGACGGATTTGGTAGAGACAACAGCTTTTTCCCACATGAATTTGTCATTCACCTAGTAAAAATGAAGGATACCTAAGATAAATTTAACAAAAGTGTATATATTATACAGGTCCTTCTCAAAAAATTAGCATATGTGATTAAAGTTCATTGTTTTCCATAATATAATGATAAAAATTAAACTTTCACATATTTTAGATTCATTGCACACCAACTGAAATATTTCAGGTCTTTTATTGTTTTAATACTGATGATTTTGGCATACAGCTCATGAAAACCCCAAATTCCTATCTCAAAAAATTAGCATATTTCATCTGACCAATTTAAAGAAAACTGTTTTTAATACAAACAAGTCAACCTTCAAATAATTATGTTCAGTTATGCACTCAATACTTGGTCGGGAATCCTTTTGTAGAAATGACTGCTTCAATGCGGCGTGGCATGGAGGCGATCAGCCTGTGGCACTGCTGAGGTGTTATGGAGGCCCAGGATGCTTCGATAGCGGCCTTAAGCTCATCCAGAGTGTTGGGTCTTGCGTCTCTCAACTTTCTCTTCACAATATCCCACAGATTCTCTATGGGGTTCAGGTCAGGAGAGTTGGCAGGCCAATTGAGCACAGTAATACCACACTGTAAAAAGTAATTATTGAATCTACTAAAGAAAAACTTGTAAAATTAACAGATTTGGGAAAATTTGTTGATTTAACTTGAATATACTGAGTATTGTGAACTTTTAGGTGGATGCAATAGCTAAACTAATTAAGTTTAGTACATTGTACTTAAGAATGTTGAGTGTGTTGTACTAAATGCATGTTCGGTCAGTAAACCATTTACCAGTGGTTTTGGCACTGTGAGCAGGTGCCAGGTCGCGCTGAAAAACAAAATCTTCATCTCCATAAAGTTTTTCAGCAGAGGGAAGCATGAAGTGCTCCAAAATCTCCTGATAGCTAGCTGCATTGACCCTGCCCTTGATAAAACACACTGGACCAACACCAGCAGCTGACATGGCACCCCAGACCATCACTGACTGTGGGTACTTGACACTGGACTTCAGGCATTTTGGCATTTTCTTCTCTGCAGTCTTCCTCCATACTCTGGCACCTTGATTTCCGAAAGACATGCAAAATTTACTTTCATCCGAAAAAAGTACTTGGACCACTGAGCAACAGTCCAGTGCTGCTTCTCTGTAGCCCAAAAGTGTCTTGACCTGGGGAATGCAGCACCTGTAGCCCATTTCCTGCACACGCCTGTGCACGGTGGCTCTGGATGTTTCTACTCCAGACTCAGTCCACTGCTTCCGCAGGTCCCCCAAGGTCTGGAATCTGTCCTTCTCCACAATCTTCCTCAGGGTCCGGTCACCTCTTCTCATTGTGCAGCGTTTTTTGCCACACTTTTTCCTTCCCACAGACTTCCCACTGAGGTGCCTTGATACAGCACTCTGGGAACAGCCTATCTGTTCAGAAATTTCTTTCTGTGTCTTACTCTCTCGCTTGAGGAGTCGATGATGGCCATCTGGACAGGGTCGGGTCGGCAGTCTTACCCATGATTGCGGTTTTGAGTAATGAACCAGGCTGGGAGTTTTAAAAGCCTCTGGAATCTTTTGCAGGTGTTTAGAGTTAATTAGTTAATTCAGATGATTAGGTTAATTGCTCATTTAGAGAACCTTTTCATGATATGCAATTTTTTTTAGATCATCAGTATTCAAAATCATCAGTATTAAAACAATAAAAGACCTGAAATACATCAATTGGCGTGCAATGAATCTAAAATATATGAAAGTTTAATTTGTATCAATACATTATGGAAAATAATGAACTTTTATCACATATGCTAATTTTTTGTGTTTTTATGTTATTGTGAACTTAATGTAATGTTTTGACTGTTCATGTTTGTGTCCTCCCTTAGTAGTTGTAAAAAAAGTATTATATTATATTATATTATATTATATTATATTATATTATATTATATTATATTATATTATATTATATTATATTATATATTGCTGTCCATTTGTATATTACAATAATAAAAAAAGAGTTTATAATGAGTGCATTTTCAAGAGGCAGCAAGTCCAAGCTGGATTCGGTTGTTGATTTGGCTCGAATACTAGCTGGTAGACCATCTTGGTCAATTTGATGACTTACAGTAGACTGGTATGACCTGGTTTTTCCAGGAAAGAAGTCCAGAGATGGTTAGAACTGCCACAGGCTAATCCTCAGGGATGGTGTTGCTAAAGTTAGCTCCAAGCAAAATGTGCTCTTTTGAGCTGGGCTGAATCCAGCACCAAATCCAACTGGTACCCTGACTTGTAAAAAGTAGCACCAATGTGAACTTTGATCAGTGCTTAACAGTAACTTCCTTCACAAATTATAGCCAGCTGAGGAGACGGGCGAGTACTCAAGCTGATTTTAATTAGCCACTAACAACAGCTTTAAGTGCTTGGACCTTGTCATTTAAGGTCACTAATATTTTTAGCTTCATACTTATATTTGGCTCTCATGACATTGAACAACAATGTAATTACATTGAAATAATCAGCTACAAATACAGGCTGATTTAATACTCAGACTGAGAAAAACTATTTATATTCACCTGAGATGGGAGATCATTTAACTATGCTAATTTGTTATTGTGTACTTGAAAGTAAATACAGTATTTATGTCACGGGTGGTTGTAGGCACGACTCGAACGATGAAGGAGTTTGAGGAAATAATACTTTTTTTTAATAATAAATGCAACTCAGGAGAACACAGTCACATCAAACCTAAACAATACAGGACATGAACTAAGGATAACCCTGGGCTTATAACCACAAGAGGTAATAAGAGTAGAAACAGAACAGGTGTAGGAAACTAATAAACAACAACAAAGCAAGACTAATTAGTAAACTTAGGCAAAAAGAATTACAGAAACTGATCATCGGTGTTACAGTAGCGCGTCCCAGAAGGCGCGTCCTCGCGACGTAAAGACTCCATTTGTGGAGGGAGGGAGGGGGCTTGAGAGGTGGGTTATCACAGGGACCAGGAGGAGTTGGTGGAAACAGACACCATGGTGAAGCTGATGGGGCTTTGACTGCAGGACTGGGCAAAACCTGGGGACTGACTGACGGAGGCGGAACAAGGATGCATGGAGTATCCGGAGGAGAAGAGAGGCCAATGGACAAGGGTGACATCCATGGACAGAAGCCCAAAGTGGAGTTGCTTTTTTGCGGGACTGAGGCGAAGACGGGGATCAGCAGTCCAGGTCGGCGACAGAGGAGGTGAGAACAATGGATAAGACAGAGGAAAGGAGGAGCCTAGTGGTGCCGAAAGGGGTGGAGAGTTGAGGCACATCTGGAGACATGGAGGGCCATAGCGGATGCAGAGTGATGACTGATTGAGGCTTCCCCTTCATCCTCAATCCTTCTGTTGCCACCCTGGTCATCCACAGCCCAGAAGCCCAAGGTAAAGCTGCTGGTTCACAGGAACAAGGCGAAGATGGGGCTTAGCAGACCTGGGTGGTGACTAAGGGAGTGAGGATGACGGAAAAGCCAGTGGGAAGAAGGAGCCTAGCGGAGCTGGAGGGTCGAAGCGTAGCTAGAGACCTGGAAGTCCGCTGTGGATGCTGAACTATGACTGACTGAGGCTTCCCCATCATCCTCACTCCCTCTGTCAACACTCCAGTCATCCACTACTCGGAAGCTCATAGTAAAGCAGCTGGCTCGCAGGACAGAGGTGAAGATGGGTTTCGGCAGACTAGAGGGGCGACTGAGGAAATGAGGACGGATGAGGGAAACCGGAAGGATGAGGGAGACCGGAGGAGTGCAAGGGCTGACAGACCACGTTGGAGTCAAGGGAGCGTGGAGTCAACAGGCTGAGGTGGGCCTGGAGGCTTGAAGTGAAGCCGGTGAATCCTTAGCCTTGTGAGGGGCCGGTATTCAAAAAGCCCAAGGCAAATCTGATGGGCCGCTCAGAGTTAGTGGTTCTGGTAGAGCTGAGGAAAAGGACGACACCACTTCTACTCCGCTGTGGTGGTATGAGTGGGTCCGGGCTCCCTCTCTGCCTCACTGATGGTGTACATGGGATTGCTCTGCTAGAGCTTCCACCAACAGTGCCCGATTATCACAGGTGATGAGGCGAAGCAGTGCTGGTAAGTTCATATTCTATCTTTTCAGTCCTGTATTCTGTCACAGGTTGAGGGAAAACATAGGAGAAAAAACATAACTTTTTTGTTTTATGACCATGATCGTTTGCATGGCCTAGTTCAGGTTTACCTATCGTTAGCTATGCCCAACATTTTCATGTGGCGATATACTTTCACGACATACATCGTTTTAGACACATAACACTGTAATACATAATTGTGTGTGTATTATTTATCATTATTATTATATTATTATTAATTTGATTAAAACGTTATATTGTCCTAAAGTTTATTTCTCGCCGTGTACAACTTGACTTTCATAAACACTGCATCTGTAGATGCTGCCATTGTTGTTTCACGGGCTATGTGACGTCAGAAGGCGTAACTTGGATTACATTGATCTAGTACGAGTTCACGGGTGTTGCCTGGAACGTGACATAAGGCAAACAGAATCACAGAAACAGCATACATGTTACAATGACCTCCATCATGTACATTTCTATGGTTATAAATGATTTTTTTTAAATATATTTTCTGTAGAAATGTTCTTTCTTTCTTTCTTTCTTTCTTTCTTTCAAAATATATTTATTATTTAATAATATTAATATATTATTATTATTAAAACTAATTATTATTTTTATTTACGTATCTATTTTTGCAAATAATGATAAGTGGAGAAGCGGTAACTAATAATTTTTATTTTACAATTTCAGTTTTATTTTGTAGTTAAACATTTTTTTGTGTGTGTTTTTGTATATTGTAATATATATTTTTATCCATTTATATTCAGTTTTTTTGTTTGTTTGTTTTTTTACATTAAATTATAATAAATGAAAATGAAAGATTGAACTACCTAAATAGGTTTTTCTTTCAAGAATGGCATCCTTTAACAGAGACTTATTTCTTAATTATGGTCACATGATGTCTTTAAACCCCTACAATTAATTTGAATTAAGTATCATCATAGAAGATTAAGAATTTTAAGAAAGAAAGATATAAATAGAAAGTGGAGTAGGTCAACGAAAGCTTGATTGAGTGCAACAAATAACCATCCACACCTGGATGGCATAAAGCTTCTAACTTTAGCTCAAGTCTTTTATCATGCATTCTCATATTTAGGTTTAACGGATTCGCTCGTCTACAGATTCCTGCTTTCAGTCTTCACATTAATGTGACAAAAGAGTGAAGCTAATTTTGGAGGAGAAGAGATACGATAGATGAAAATACAAGGATGAGTGAAAACAGCCAGTGGTAGAGTAATAGGGTACCGGCGGAGTAATTAAGGTCCACCTAATCAGCTTCTGTTGCTTCGGTCTTAATAGACCCAGTGATCCACAAGGAGAACAAAACCGCTGACCCTGAAAAGCCACAGGAAATGAAGTCTGACTCTTGAAAGAAAGGAGTTTGTGCTAGGACACAAAGGAATGATAGTTCATGACCCCTAAAAAGCGGGTGAACCGAGAAGAAATATCAGTCTCTCACCAAAAGCCACAATAGACCAGTGACTTTCACTGAAAACCTCCCTAATCCTCTTGTGCTATTCATTTAGTTTTCCTTTATGGAGATTTGTGCTGTTTGTTGGGGGTTTAAAGCTGGAAAAATAGGTGTGGGTGTTCCAGTGACCCAATCAAAAGCTAGAGGAAGACACATGGATCCACATTTATGTCATGAATTGATTCATTTTTACACTGCTGGATTATTCCAGTCTTGCAAAGGAGTATTAATAGCCACTTTAGAGGAAAATGCCTAACTAAGATTAATCTGCTTTATATACAGTGGACTGAGATATTGCGGCTTTTGGTCTTTACCAAGTCTTTCCCATTGTCTAGTTATGCATTGTATATTGGATAAATTAAGTTTGATTACAGCATTTGTAAGTTAGTTGTCATTTATCTGACACTGATGTCAGATGGCAAAGTGACTTTCATTTGACTTACCAATCTGATCTAATGAGAAAAACGTGACTCTTTTTTACAGTATCCCAACATTTGAATTGCATTCTCACAGAAAAAATAATAATAATAATAATCACTGCAGTTTCCAACATTCTAAAGTAAAAATTATATCTGTGCTGGTATGAAAAAATGTTTTTATTTATTTATTTATTTTTATAAATAATACTCCCATTATTCATATAAATGTAAACTATATTACACTTTCATTTAATTGTAAATAACTTGCAATTTGTTACGTATAGATGTAACACTGAAGAAGATTCCAAGACTTCCAAAACTCAAAGGAACTTTATTTACAAAAACTTGACTTTACAAGAAACATCTAACACTTATCTCAGAATGGAGCAAACATCAAGGAACATCAAAGGTGTTAACATCTGACATCACTTGACAGCTGACGTCACTTGACAGATGATGGGACTGAACTGAGGAGGGAAAACTGGAACATGTGACCAAACAGAAACCAGGAAGAACATGAGGAAAACACAGGAGACGAAGACTAGATTTGTGACATAACTCCCCCCTCCCATTAGGCGCGTCCTCACGCCTAACAAGTTCACCGGGGAGGGGGTGCGGGCACCCTGAAGTCCTGGGGACTGGGACTTGGCTGGCTGGGGACCTTCAGGGTGAGGCCGTGGCGGGTCCGGAGCCTAGGGTAGCCATGGCGGGTCTGGAGCCTTGGGTGGCCATGGCGGGCCTGGAGGCTTGGGACTGGCTGGAGGCTTGGGACTGACTGGAGGCTTGGCTAGGGCTGGGGGCTTGGCCAGGGCTGATTTCCCACCCATCTGTTCCCCACCCACGGGCCTATAGTTTCAACTAAGGAGTACGTACAGGGAGCGTCCTTAAAGGAGATAGTGTCCTCATCCAAACCCATCAAAAACACTGCGTTAAGTGGGGCATCGGGCCAGATCACCAGATGTGCCAGCTCAGAGAATTCCTCCACGTACCTCTCTTCCAACGCAGGACCCAGCCCAGTATCACCCCTCTGCTAGGAATGGAAGGATGTGCCCACCACAGATAAAGAGAAGACCTCAGCCATGATGTCGAAACCCATGCCAGAAGGAGCAATCGAGCCTGGCATCTCACCCGAGCCTGAGGGGGAAACCATTTGATCAGGTGTGCGAGCCGGCTGACCCTTCTATTGCTGAGGGAGTCCTGGTGGAGTTCAAGGGAATGAAAGTGAGCCCCGCTCATCCTCCTGTCACTGAGAGTGAGTACTGCTTGGACATTATGGACAGTGTGTGTATGTGTGGAGAGACACATTTATTGTGCCCCTTCATCTCGTCAGAATCTGAATTTTCTTCTTCGCTCTTGTTAACCCCACCCAGCCTCCTTCTCCCACCACCTCTCTAAACAGCCAACGTGGACCAAATTTCTGTCATCAGTCTCTGTGTTGTTCGTCAGTCTCCTCTTCAGCTTTCAGCAACTTTTACCATCCAGTCATCGAAACCTCCCATCAGTCCCTCCGCTTTGCCTCATCCGCCTCTCAGTGGCGCGGCTACCCCTTGGACCCGCTGGGAGCCATCGCCACTTGGATGCTGAAGCCTGTGGCTCCGCCTCCAGCCTCTGAGTGCTCTGCTCCACCTCAACCTGTCACCCTGGCTCCTGCGCCTTCACTCCTTCCTCCCTCTGCACCAGCATGGACAATCACCCATTCGGCATTGCAGGGCTCCCTCGATATGTCGGCTCCATCTGCGTCAGACATTGCCATGCCTCCGCTGCCCTCCCCCAACAACAACAACAACAACAACAACCTTTATTTCTGTAGCACGTTTAAAAACAACATAAGTTGACCAAAGTGCTTTACACTCTCAACACCACTAATCAAACATTGACAAAACACCTAGTACAGGACACATCTCCAAATCCCAGCCCTTATGGGCAGTTGTAAGCAAGAAAGAAGAGATGCGTTTTCAACACAGATTTAAAACATTCTAACGAGTTGCAGGATCTGATATGCGGAGGAAGGCTATTCCAGAGGCATGGTGCTGCCACAGAGAAAGCTGCTTTACAATCTCCTTTCGTCTTCAACCGAGATTTGCGGACACTCAAAAATAGACTCTGCGATGATCTTAAAGATCTAGCCATGCAATGCTGTTGTAACATACCAGAAATATACTCTGGAACGAAACCATGTAATGCTTTAAAACCATTAATAAGACCTTGTACTGCACTCTAAAATCAACAGCGAGCCAGTGCAGAGAGGCCAGTATGAGAGATATACTAAAAAATGTCCATATGCCAGTCAACCACTAATTGCAACTAATTTGCAACCTAGCCCCTTCGGCAAGACAATTTTCGTCTTCCGTCAGGCTTTGCCTCTGCCCTTGATCGCTCCAGTTCCATCTCTGTCCTCCAGATCTCTGCCTCCACCTCAGGGGGTTGTCATTGCCATCTTAGACTCCAAGGTATACGGTCTCTCTCCACCCCATTGGCTTTCCGTCAGCACGGAAGGCTTCAACTCCGTCAACGTCACCGCTTCCAGTAGTCCCCAAGGTGACTTCGTACATCACTCCATCATGGCTCCTCCCTTCTGCGATGCAGCCTCGGAGCACATTTCAGGTCTCCATCCGCACGACACTGTTTAAGGCAATCCTATGGATCCTCCCAGTTTCCTCACCTCCTTGGATCTTTTTGTTGGACCTCCCGGTCGTCCGTCCACCTCGAAAACCTCCTCCTGCCTGTCTGTGTCAACCCTTCACCACATTGTGTCACCATCCCTCCTCTTCTGCCTCCCCAAATTGTTCCTGCCACCCCCCCCCCCCCTTTTCAATAAGGGAATGTATTGTGGCAGGGTGAAAGATCACACAACAATGAAATTGGTGCAAAACCCCCAGAGGGTGGATTTATTTGGGGAAACAGTGACAGACGAGTGAATTTAAGGTGGAAGTGCGCTGTAGGTGTCCTCCTTCCGGGTGCCCTGGTGCTAGCGGTGACGTAGGTGCGGCAGGGTGGCCGGAGCGTCACAGGCTGCTTTCTGGGTGAGAGAGAGAAACAGACATTAGCGTAGTGCTGCATGGAGATCATGCTCAAACTGGTGTCCCAGTGTGAAGGCTTTTATGCCCGGGCCTGATGGCCTGCAGCTGTGACGATCCGGCCCGTGCTGATCACGTGCAGGTGTTTGCAATCCGTTGCCAGGGCGACGCTGATGAGAGCTCGGGAGACTTGTCACAGTATCTTTATGCAACATGTTTATTTATGCACACACATACATTTCAGTAAATTCCCTACAAAACTAGGTACTTGGAATGTATTGTTGAAATTGGGAGGATACTTGATTTGATGTAGCATTGCAAAAGCTCTAGTAAATTAAAGGGTTACTTCAGCAATTAGCATATGGCTTTGTATCAGTAGAAACCCTGGAGTATATTCAAATGATTGTGATTTCCCCCCTCATATCCCCCTGAGACAAGAGATTTATGCAATTTATTTCTGGAAAAATTCCTCCTATGATGCAAATTGATGATATTTGTATCATAGGAGGGATGTTTGGCCAAAGGCTAAAGACTACAGCCAGCAGAGGGAGCCATTTCCGCATGTTTTGAACCCGCGCATGGGGGATGTGAGTTCACACTCAGAGCTCAGCTTCCAGTTACAGGGACTTATTTAAATGGAGCTATGGTGAGCACTGTAAGTCTTTTAACTTCTCAAATTAATTTCTATGAAAGTTAAGCTTGTAAAGGTATGAACTGAAGCCAGACTGAACTTGTGTTGTGTATGTATGCCGCGAGTGTAGTCGCGATTACCTCAGCGCTCATCACGAGAGCTCATCAGCTCATTTATCTGACTCCTGCAGTTAGTGCTCAGTGCTGTGATACTCGCGCGGTGACTCACTCATTATATTGAACGGACACGTTTACTTTTTAATTGTAGTGTCTTCTCCAACTCAGTCACAGTAATCAAGTTGATGGCTTTGGAATTGGCCTCACAGGGCAGCGAAGCATTCGGGGAATTGTAGTCTTTCATCCCCATGAGACAAAAATACATTTTCTGTCTTTTCTCAGTTTAGAAATTTAGAAACCAAATTCAAAAATAATTTCACATTTCTACTATATTGATGACCCAGTTTAAATATAGATTCATCTTCCCCGCGCTGAAGTACCCCTTTAAGGAACAGGAACAGGAACATTGTGTTGGATCATGTCTCGAACAAACAACCTTCCAGTTACCCACCCCGAGCTATTATCAGCTTTAATGTCTAAATGCATTTAACCATGTCCTCATAATTCTTACCCTCATTACATATACATGTAATTTTATCCATAATTTATATGTTTGCTCATCCACTTCTTCGTACAGACACTATGCGTTAGTTCCTTTGTCACTTTAGCCTTCCACCCGCTGTTTCTGCTTCATTATTTGCAGATGTTCGTGCTCGCAGATCTTAGACCTCTCTTCAGTTATCCAGCCTGAATCACACGCTCAACGTGGAGAAAAGGCCATCTGTCTGTAGTCATTAACAATTAATGCACTTTCAGATCAATAATCCAGGAGTGCAGTGTCAAATGGGGAGGCTAGCGAAAGAGGATGTAAACACTAACACTAGCAGATAGGCCAAGAAAAAGCTTAGAAACCACCCAGAAAACCATAGAAACAGCCTGGCTACCCATCGCAGCATCGCAGAATTGTGTTGGCAACTTTTTCTTCATAATATGACAGTGAGTTGTGTTTTGCAGTTCAATGGCTTCTGTCAAGTCTAAAATATTCACATGCAAATTTGTAAAAATAATTGACAGGAGTGATATTTTTTATTATTATTATTATGCAGGGCCTAATGAAACATTTATTGCTAAGCATTTTCATTTATTGGGGGAATTTTGCAAGTTCTAGTCAGATATTGAACATCATTAGGAAGAACTTCACATTCTGCTTTGTTAATATCAAATATTTCCCTTTTTCTGGTTCTGAATGGCTATATTCATGAAGCTCATTTAAGTTTTTGACGGATGGATCAGAATTATTATAATGTACAACAAGCATATAAATCATTTTATGTGAATATAAGAATGATTTATTAATAGTGAACATTAATAAATCAACAACACACAAATAGTTATGTTTTGCAGTCAAAGGATATTCAGCCATTTAAGGCCAGGAAATCCTTGTTGGATAGAAATGGTTTCATATTGTATAAAACTTTGTTTTTGTTTTTTTCAATAACAAGCATATCACATAAATGTATTTACTGTACATATGCAAAAACGTTAAAATGATAATTAATAATAATTGAGAGTAAACATTTGAGGAACCCCTTTTTGTAGATCCCTGCCTTTTATTTGGTTTTCATTGGTTATTTAAATAAATAAATAAACAGTTTATCAGGCATAACATTATGACTGCCTTCCTAATATTGTATCAGTCCCCCTTTTGCAGCCAAAACAGCCTTGACCGTTGAGGCATGGACTCCTCTAGACCCCTTAAGGTATGCTATGGTATCTGGCACCAAGATGTTAGCAGCAGATCATTTAAGTCCTGTAAGTTGTGAGGTGTGGCCTCCATGGATCGGACTTGTTTGTTCCCTCAGCACATTCATCAGACCAGGGCAACTTCTTCCATTGCTCTGTGGTCCAGTTCTCAATTGATGCTCAATTTTGCATCAATGAGCCTTGGCCGCCCATGACCCATGTCTCTGGTTCGCCACTGTCCCTTCATTGGAGCACTTTTGATAGATACTGACCACTGCAGACTGGGAACACCCCACAAGAGCTGCAGTTTGCAGTCTGACCCAGGCGTCTAGCCATCACAATTTGGCCCAAAACTCGCTCAAATACTTACACTTGCCCATTTTTCCTGCTTCTAACACATACAATTTGTGGACCAAATTTTCACTTGCTGCCTAATATATCCCACCCACTAACAGGTGGCGTGATGGAGAGATAATCAGTGCTATTTACTACACCTGTCCGCGGTCATAATGTTATGCCTGAGTGGTGTGTGTGTGTGTGCGCGTGCGTGCATGCGTGTGTGTGTGTGTGTGCGCGTGTGTGTGTTTGTGTGTGTGTGTGTGAAGAGCTCAAAGGAACACGATAAGGCAAATTGATTTATCTTGTCAAAAGTGCATATCATGTAATCTAAACATGCCATGATGTTAATATGATTCGAAGAGTACAATTTTGCTTGTGCTTCTATTTTATCTTTTTAATAGATTTCTTATCTGCCACCTCTTTATCGCTACATCTAAATATACTCAACAATAGTTGGCACACTTAACGGCCAAATGATGCACATGCTTACTTCAAAATCAGCACAAGAGGCTCATTAGAGTAACTTTATGCTTATGAGCCTCTGTAAGGGATAATTACTTTGATTAACCACCAGAAGGGTTAAAAAAACAGTACTTCATTTAGCATGCGTCCACAATTAGCACTTGCCGATGCAGCCCAACCTGGAATAAGTAATTTTAATAGTGGAGAAATGTGGAGCCAAAACAGCACTCAGAACCTTGTTGTCTCTCAAAGCCTGTCTGGATTGAGTTTCTCCAGGCGTCTTTGAAGAGAGATGCCCATCTGACTTGCGGAAAGTGGCAGCCGCCTTCAAGGGCTGAAGTGATCAAGGGTGAGGATGTCACTCTCAATGTGGGTGGGTTTGTCTTGTGAGCGGGGTCCTGAAATCACAAAGAGAGTCACCATCTGTTGGGCCCCTCCACCTGCTCACGCTCTGGTGGTCTCGGGTGTGGACTTGAGACAGAACTTCAGATCCTGGCTCAGCTGAAGGGAGGGTTGATGGCCACTCAATTATACATGAACTGATGGTCGTCTTCCTCCCATGGAAAAGAGATGAGCAGATTTATGCATTTAAAGAGGACCTATTGTGCTCTTTTACAAAGTCTTTATTCGGTTTTTGGGTTCTAGAACAGATTTGTTTATGCTTGAATGTTCAATATAGGGCATATTTGACATATTGTTGTAGCGTTGTAACGTTCTGGGTTGCATTTCCCATACAATGATGTCACTCGCTGCTTCACTACCATAGTGTGATACATCCTTGGAGAAATCAACTAGCTAGTATGACTGTTTCCCAAAACCGTATTGTCGCAAATTGATCGTTCAGCCACGTTGATTAATGGTGTCATGCAGGTGGTGGAGTAATATATATTTTTTTAAGATAAGGATTTATTAAGTCCACATGTCATGCAAACTAAGCTTCTAACCACAGCTTCTAATCAAAAGCTGTTGTTCCAATCACAACTTGCAAATGTTAGTTGCAAAACGCAGACTCGTAAAACGTTGACTCGTAAAACTTTGTTAGAACTTGCGACCATAGTTGCCCTCCACTGAACCGTCCATTGACATGCCGCCTTCTGAACAAGCCCAACATATTTTAGAAGTTTTTTTTTATACTTTGTGAAAATATTTGGTAGGCAGAGGCAGTGTTTGGCTTAAAGCATTACAACTAACGAAAGTATGTAATCTGACTTTTTTAAAGTAACTAGTACAGAAAAAATTACTTTTAAATTGACAAAATATCTTAGTTACTTTTTCAAATAAGTAATGCAAGTTAAGCCAGGTGCACACTGTGCGATTTTGGCCACGATTTGGCCGTCTGAGACAAATTTAGCAAATCCTAAAAGATTCCTCTGATCCTAGGCTAAAATCTGACGTCTTTGGTCGTTAGTTTGACATGTTTACCGGCAGCCGATTAATGAGCGCTGCGATCAAATTTGACCTCAGATGAAATTCTGGCAGTGTCAGAAGATTTGGCACACAATCCTGCAGTGTGACTTCTCCTACGACGACAGTCAAATATCGCCGTTTTTCAAGACAAACTATGACCAAAACGAGAGCTAGAGATTTCTCTGTAGCCAGCATTGCAGTCCTGCGTGTAATGCAGCTCACTGTACCCGAATAGCATCATTCATTGATTATATAATACTCCGGACGAGTTTTCTTGCGCGCGTCCGTTTTTAGTGCGCATTCACTATCGTGCAGTCTGACATGGGACATTCGCAAAGGATTTTGAAAATTCGCAGTGTGCAGGACCCATTATTTTGTTCTCTCATTTATTGACTGACAGCTCTCTTGTCCCCATGTTGAGAGAAATCAGGAGTAAGAGAGGCGTTGTGTTTTAGAACAATTTGTTTAATTGCCGCAGTGTCGACTCTTACTTTTGAGAGGCAATAACTTTATATATGGTGCACTTTAAGATTCAAAACTTTGCAGGATGTTTTCATTCACTTAGAACTATGTTACACACTACATGAAAGGTCATCTTCAAAAATACATAATAGGGGCACTTTAACATTTTCCAAAAATATAACTTGTTATTATTAAAAAACAAATAGGCAAGCATATCACAGGTGAGAAAAGTAATGCAAAATTAACCCCATAAGTAATGCCATTAGTTACTTTTTAGAGAGAAATGCTATATTTTAATACTAATTTTAACAGTATCTTTTTATATATATATATAGTTTTTACATTTTAATATAGTTTTGACAAATTGTTTGGAGGGTTCTTAAAAGTGTAAAATGGGAATTCTAATAAATAGCTTTTTCCAGAAACCTTGAGTGCAACGATATTTCTGAAAATCAATAGTTCAAATAGATTTAATTGCTCTCACACATATACAGTATTTTTTTTCTGGTGCCATTTGCAAATAAAAAACAACAACAATATTATTTAAATGCTGTTTATATCTACTTCCCCTCCTATGCTAAATAATGTATGGGGTTCTAGTCTCACCCTCCTTGACCAGTCAGAGCTTCACCTAAGGCTGTGTCTTTGCTTTCTTAGCCTTAAAAGCATTCGTGCATGTAACTTCCCTTAGGGCTCAGAATTACATACAAACAGTCTATTTCCACGCGCCCACACACCAACCAGAAAGCACATATTTCTGTGACTATCTCAGACTATGAATTTTATAGAAAAAAGTCACATGTGTTAATGACAGTCGCAAAATCAGCTGCCGTTTTCTATTCTGCTATCGTTTGGAATTGGCAATGTGTTTACCATCTGTTTTCTTCGCATTCACTTGCACACTTTCAACTTGAGTGATGTTGTTCAGTCTGAGCAGGTTAAAACGGAAAAGTCGAAGTTTAACCACTGCTGTTCCCTACGCCATCTGTGGCAAGGGAATGTTGAGAAGGGAAATTGGCAGGCGGAAAAGCAAAACTCATGGCCAGTTTATTCGGCAACGAGACCCACAAGGGCTCAAGAAGCGATAGCAGGAGGACAGAAAAAGAAAAGGATAGTGTGCCAGGGTTCATTCGAGACCTCATTACATTTTCTCAGCTGTGTGTGTGTGTGTACCTGAAGGTGACTGTAGGGAAATGTCTCCAGTGGTGAGAAAGCTTCAATCAGATTTGTCCCCTGTAGGCTTCACAATACAATTTCAACAGGTGACAAAGTACAGGTGCCCTCTTTGACTCCTAATCCAGAGCATTAATCCTGTGGGCCGGCCGTGGCCGGGTGCAAGATCACCGAAAATGGAAAAAGCAGCACATGGAGCTTTGATATGGAAGATGACAGACTGAATAATGGAAAATACAACATGTATGACCATTACGGTTGAATTGTGTAAAGATAAAAAAGTACATGTTTTTTTCCAAACCCATGTGACATTTTTTGGAAACCTTTTGTGGAAAAATAAGAAATTTGCAGTGTCCAAGTCAATCTTTTTTTTTTTTTTATTACGGAAATGGTTGCTGTTTAAGTCCGAAAAAATTAATAAATAAATTCCATACATGACATTCTAATATACATTATTAACATTCATAACAACATAACAGGTGAAGTGAATAACACTCATTATCTCTTCCTCACCTGTTAGTGGGTGGGATATGTTAGGCAGCAAGTAAACATTTTTGTCCTTAAAGTTATTGTGTTTGAAGCAGAAGGCTGGCCTGTGTGGTCCAAATTAGAAGTTAATGCTGGTTCTGATAAAGGTGTCAGAATATAGCCTGACAAGCCAGACCCACATCAAGATGTTTGGTCTGGAAACTCACCATTGACAGCTCAATCTGAGGGGCGGGATAAACGGTTGTCTTTCAAACTCCCTCTGCACGCGATAGGATAGCGCTACAACCAACCAGAGCAACGAAGGTGAAGCAGAGCTCGCTGACTGATTAAACATTCGCCGTATCCGGTCGGCTAAACTCCGAACACATCTTCCCTTTTTAAGAATGACTTCAGTGCCGTTCTTTGTTCTTTTCTCAGAGAAAAGCTTAACTCCAAGTCTTCCAGAATCGCGGTCAAAGCTGATTCGAAAGACCGCCGTTCGCCAGTTTCTGTGTTTACTAGAAGCACGCAAACGCAACTCGGCCGCCGTCATTATGGCCCCGCCTACCGACTCTATACACGATGTGATTGGCCCGTCCAGATTGAGAGGAATACAGCTCAGAAGGGTATTGAGAGTTCCTAGACGACACTTGCTGGCAGATTAAATTTGCCAAGACGCCCGCTAGGGTGCGTCTAGATTTCTAGGCTAGTCAGAATACACAGTGCATCGTAGTTTATTACGAATGGGGCAGCATAGCCGCAGACCAGTCAAGGTGCCCATGCTGATGCCTGTCCACCGCCGAAAGCGCCAACAATGAGCACATGAGCATCAGAACTGGACCACGGAGCAATAGATATATCTGATGAATATCATTTTATTTACGTCATGTGGATGGCCGGGTGCATCGCTTACCTGGGGAACACATGGCACCAGGATGCACTATGGGGAGGAAGGCAAGCCGGAGGCAGTGTGATGCTTTTGGGCAATGTTCTGCTGGGAGACCTTGGGGCCTGCCATCCATGTGGATGTTACTTTGACACGTACCACCTACCTAAGCATTGCTGCAGACCATGTACACCCTTTCATGGAAACGGTATTCCCTGGTGGCTGTGTCCTCTTCCAGCAGGATAATGCGCCTCGCAACAAGCAAAAATGGTTCAGGAATGTTTCGAGGAGCACAATAGCAAGTTTGAGGTGTTGACTTGGCCTCAAAATTCCCCAGATCTCAAATTCAATCGAGCATCTATGGGATGTGCTGAACAAACAAGTTCGATCCATGGAGGTTCCACCTCGCAAACTTACAGGACTTAAAGAATCTGCTGCTAACATCTTAGTGCCAGATATCACAGTACTCCATCAGGGGTCTAGTGGAGTCCATGTCCTGTGTCATACGTCACACAAGTCATGCTTTCTTCGTATGTTGAATATGGAAAGTGGTCTGGCGGAAGCTAGATATTTTAAGGATGTAAAATATGGATATTTGTCTTACACAAATGTATCGGATCACTTCAGAAGCCCTCCCATCTTTTTTGATGGATACGCTTTTTTGGGCTTCATATTCTGGGCTCCACTGCCATTATAAAGCTTGGATTAACCAGGACATTTTTGATGACACGTTTGAAAGAAGAAAGTCATATAGGATGGCTTGATTAATTTGGTAATTTTTATTTTTGGATGAACTATTGTCACATGCCTGTCCTGTCTTGTGTGCACTTGTGGGTTTTGTTATGTTGAGCATGTGCTCGTGTCCCTGTCAGTTCCCTCCCCCTTGTTATCTGATTAGTGTTTATTGGCCCCACCTGTGTTCCCTGATTCCCTTTTGATATATTCCCTTTATAAGCTCCTTGTGTTTGTCAGTCTTGGTCGGATCGTTGTATGTCTCGTCTACGTCTCCCGGTTCCCCGTCATTCCTTTGGTATGTTTGAGTCTTTGGTTTCTGTTTTATGATTATGTGTTTTTCCCCCCCTCGTGGGTTTTGTTTTGAGTTTATGTTTTATTTTATAATAAATTATCATTTTCTGCACTTGAGTCCTCACACCACTTTTCCTTTGTGTGTAACGTGACAGAACGATCCGACCATACTATGAGGACTCAGCAGAGAAGGCCTCCCTCGGTGCCAGTTCCGGGGGTCCCGAGTCCGGGAGCCCTGAGTCCAGACATGGCCTGGAGGGCTGTAATGGGAGGCTTTGTGGTGGCAGTCCTGCATGCTTGGGAGAAGTACAGGGTGTCATCCACAACTCCGGTTGTCCCTGTGCCGGTGGTCCCTGTGCCGGTGGATCGTGCTCCGGTGGTCCCTGTGCCGGTGGATCGTGCTCCGGTGGTCCCTGTGCCGGTGGATCGTGCTCCGGTGGTCCCTGTGCCGGTGGATCGTGCTCCGGTGGTCCCTGTGCCGGTGGATCGTGCTCCGGTGGTCCCTGTGCCGGTGGATCGTGCTCCGGTGGTCCCTGTGCCGGTGGATCGTTCTCCGGTGGTCCCTGTGCCGGTGGATCGTGTTCCGGTGGTCCCTGTGCCGGTGGACTCCGTTCCGGTGGTCCCGAGTCCGGAAACGGCCTGGAGGGCTGTGATGGGATGCTTTGTGGTGGCAGTCCTGCATGCGTGGAAGGAGCACATGGCTTTATCCGAAGCCCCGGAGGCAGTTCCGGTGGTCTCAGTTCCGGTGGATCGTGTTCTGGTGGTCCCTGTGCCGGTGGATCGTGTTCCGGTGGTCCCTGTGCCGGTGGATCGTGTTCCGGTGGTCCCAGTTCCGGCAGATCATGTTTCGGTGGTCCCAATGCCAGCAGATCGTATTCTGGTGGTCCCAGTGCCGGTGGATACTGCTGGACTGGAGAAGTTTCCCCAACGCCTTGCCTGCGCCGCTGAGGCGTCCTGCTCTCCCTGCGCCGCTGAGGCGTCCTGCTCTCCCTGCGCCGCTGAGGCGTCCTGCTCTCCCTGCGCCGCTGAGGCGTCCTGCTCTCCCTGCGCCCCTGAGGCGTCCTGCTCTCCCTGCGCCCCTGAGGCGTCCTGCTCTCCCTGCGCCCCTGAGGCGTCCTGCTCTCCCTGCGCCCCTGAGGCGTCCTGCTCTCCCTGCGCCCCTGAGGCGTCCTGCTCTCCCTGCGCCCCTGAGGCGTCCTGCTCTCCCTGCGCCCCTGAGGCGTCCTGCTCTCCCTGTGCCTCCCTGGCGCCCCCTGCACTCACCGCGCCTCTCTGGCGCCCTGCTCTCACCGCGCCTCCCTGGCGCCCTGCTCTACCCACACTGCCATGGCTGCCTGAACTCTACGGGCCGCCCCGGCCGCTTGAACTTTGTGGGCCTCCCGAACTCGACGGGCCGCCCTGGCCATTCTAACTTTGTGGGCCACCATGGCCTCCTGAACTTTTTGTTTTCCTCGTTCCTCCTTTGTTTACCCCTCCCTTGTCTGTACCTTCTTTGTCTGTCCCGCCCGTCCCGCCCTGGTCTGTCCCTCCCGTGCCCCCCTGGTCTGTCCCTCCCGTGCCCCCCTGGTCTGTCCCTCCCGTGCCCCCCTGGTCTGTCCCTCCCGTGCCCCCCTGGTCTGTCCCTCCCGTCCCGCCCGGGTCTGTCCCTCCCGTCCCTAGTGGAGCGTCTGGTAGCCGCTCCTTAAGGAGGGGGTAATGTCACATGCCTGTCCTGTCTTGTGTGCACTTGTGGGTTTTGTTATGTTGAGCATGTGCTCGTGTCCCTGTCAGTTCCCTCCCCCTTGTTATCTGATTAGTGTTTATTGGCCCCACCTGTGTTCCCTGATTCCCTTTTGATATATTCCCTTTATAAGCTCCTTGTGTTTGTCAGTCTTGGTCGGATCGTTGTATGTCTCGTCTACGTCTCCCGGTTCCCCGTCATTCCTTTGGTATGTTTGAGTCTTTGGTTTCTGTTTTATGATTATGTGTTTTTCCCCCCCTCGTGGGTTTTGTTTTGAGTTTATGTTTTATTTTATAATAAATTATCATTTTCTGCACTTGAGTCCTCGCACCACTTTTCCTTTGTGTGTAACGTGACAACTATCCCTTTAAGTTAACTTTTTAGAACACCTTAAAATACCATATTAACGCACTACAACACTTCAGCAATTACCTGTATCTGATATACATTCAGATCAGATTTGATGTCAGTTATTTCTAACATCATTAGTTCTCAACATTTATGGTATTATGGAAAAGAGGACTCTGGAGATTCTGCAAAATATATTTTGTTATAAGGTATTCCTGTAGAACAGTGAAGCATGTCATGGGTTTGATTTCTAGTGAATGCATGAGCTTTGCACTTCCACTTTTTGGCGGTAAATGAACACTTAACAATCCTTTTTACACTCTTATTGGTGCTATTATCTCACATAATCCTTGTTTAGATTGGATTTTTGTAATTCGATGTCCATGAAGCTGTTAAATGTTTCCATGTTCTCTTGGGACACGAGTGTTTCTCTGTCGTTAGGATCAAGAACCTTCAAAGGATCAGCTGGTAAATCTCCTAATTTAAACTCACACGCTTAGGCAGTCTGAGATGCGTAGATGGAGTATGAGTGTTTGTGGGCATTGATGTATATGAAGACCAAATGAGACGGGATATAATGTGCAAGCAGTTGGTAACGTGCCAAACCAAATCCCCTGGTAGACGGCCATGAAAAAAACTCACAGATCTCTCAGTCTTTCAGCTTTGTCTTCGCTCAGAACCTGAGAGCTTGTTTTGTCACAAGTGTCCAGATGGTACCGTGTGAAGAGCCGAAATGGAGGGAAGTAGGGAATGGTTGTCGGAGACGATCCATCAAGTGGGAATTCTCATCCATAAGATTTACTTCCATTTGGTGTGATTTCAAAGGAATTATGATGTTATATAAAGTATAAACAAATCAAAAAACAAATTCTCATGATTTTTTTTTTGGCAGGCTATTTAATCCAAAGTGATTTACAATGCATTAGTAGATCTGAACCCTTGACCTTCTGCTGTGGAAGGCATGCTGTAACCTGTGATAACACAATTTGTATTTTTATTCTTATCTCTGGCGTATGATACGGTTATATTAAAATGTTTTTTTGAAAAATAATACAGAACAAAGACACACAATATCTCTTTAACAGCATTACAAAGCGCTATGTGCCAAAAACACAGATGCTCTGCAGTATTCACATCTGTTATTGTTCAATATGCTGCATTTAGAAATGTTAGAAATGTTGTAGTCCTTACAATTAATATTATTATGATATACAGTACAGTACAGTACAGTACACATAACAGATAATTAGATACTTACGCAGAACTTAATAATGCCTGAATGTGTCTGCCTTCCACAAGAAAATAAAATCATGTGGCAATTTCTTTTAGGCCCTCATCCAGTCCTCAGACTCCTTTACTTATGGGTCAAAATAACCAGAAACCCTAAAATTATACTTTTTTTTGGTCCAGATAGCTTATGTCATTTAATGTTTATATATATATATATATATATATATATATATATATATATATATATATATATATATATATATATATATATATATATATTACCTTTAAATTACTAGATTTTAATCAATAACAATATCATTTAAATTCAGTGGGTACAGAAAGTATTCAGACCCCCTTAAAATGTTCACTCTTTGTTATATTGCAGCCATTTGCTTAAATCATTTAAGCATTTTTTTCTCATTAATATACACACAGCACCCCATAATGACAGAAAAAACACAGAATTGTTAACATTTTTGCAGATTTATTTAAAAAGAAAAACTGAAATATCACATGGTCCTAAGTATTCAGACCCTTTGCTGTGACACTATATTTAACTCAGATGCTGTCCATTTCTTCTGATCATCACTGAGATGTTTCTACACCTTATTTGAGTCCAGCTGTGTTTGATTATACTGATTGGACTTGATTAGGAAAGCAACACACCTGTCTATATAAGACCTTACAGCTCACAGTGCATGTCGGAGCACATGAGAATCATGAGGTCAAAGGAACTGTCTGAAGAGCTCAGAGACAGAATTGTGGCAAGGCACATAGCTGGCCAGGGTTACAAAAAACAAAAAACAAAAAAAAAAACAAAGCACAGTTTCCTAAAAGCACAGTGGCCTCTATAATCCTTCAATGGAAGACGTTTGGGACAATCATAACCCTTCCTAGAGCTGGCCATCTGGCCAAACTGAGCTATCTGGGGAGCAGAGCCTTGGTGAGAGAGGTAAAGAAGAACCCAAAGATCACTGTAGGTGAGCTCCAGAGATGCAGTCGGGAGATGGGAGAAAGTTGTAGAAAGTCAACCATCACTGCAGCCCTCCACCAGTTACAGATGTATGGCTCGACGGAAGCCTCTCCTCAGTGCAAGGCACATGAAAATTGCTAAAAAACACCTCAAGGACTCCAAGATGGTGAGAAATAAGAATCTCTGGTCTAATGAGACCAAGATAGAACATTTTGGCCTTCAAATTTAAGCAGAGGTAAATATGAATGCGGCCAAGTACAGGGATATCCTGGTCGAAAACCTTCTCCAGAGTGCTCAAGACCTCAGACTGGGCCGAAGGTTCACCTTCCAACAAGACAATGACCCTAAGCACACAGCTAAAATAATGAAGGAGTGGCTTCACAACAACTCTGTGACTGATTTTGAATGGCCCATCAGAGCTCTGACATAAACCCAATTGAACATCTCTGGAGAGACATGAAAATGGCTGTCCACCAACGTTTACCATCCAATCTGACAGAACTGGAGAGAATCTGTGGAGGAATGGCAGAGGATCCCCAAATCTATGTGTGAAAAACGTGTTAAATCTTTCCCAAAAAGACTCATGGCTGTTATTAGATCAAAAGGGTGCGTCTACTAAATACTGACCAAAGGGTCTAAATACTTAGGACTGTGTGATATTTCAGTTAAATGAGCATTAACTTAAATGATTTTAGCAAATGGCTGCAATATAACAAACAGTAAAAATGTAAGGGGGTCTAAATACTTTCTATATATATAGTATTGTATATACTGTATACAGTATTGTTCAAAATAATAGCAGTACAATGTGACTAACCAGAATAATCAAGGTTTTTCGTATATTTTTTTATTGCTACGTGGCAAACAAGTTACCAGTAGGTTCAGTAGATTCTCAGAAAACAAATGAGACCCAGCATTCATGATATGCACGCTCTTAAGGCTGTGCAATTGGGCAATTAGTTGAATTAGTTGAAAGGGGTTTGTTCAAAAAAATAGCAGTGTGGCATTCAATCACTGAGGTCATCAATTTTGTGAAGAAACAGGTGTGAATCAGGTGGCCCCTATTTAAGGATGAAGCCAACACTTGTTGAACATGCATTTGAAAGCTGAGGAAAATGGGTCGTTCAAGACATTGTTCAGAAGAACAGCGTACTTTGATTAAAAAGTTGATTAGAGAGGGGAAAACCTATAAAGAGGTGCAAAAAAATGATAGGCTGTTCAGCTAAAATGATCTCCAATGCCTTAAAATGGAGAGCAAAACCAGAGAGACGTGAAAAGAAAACGGAAGACAACCATCAAAATGGATAGAAGAATAACCAGAATGGCAAAGGCTCAGCCAATGATCACCTCCAGGATGATCAAAGACAGTCTGGAGTTACCTGTAAGTACTGTGACAGTTAGAAGATGTCTGTGTGAAGCTAATCTATTTTCAAGAATCCCCCGCAAAGTCCCTCTGTTAAAAAAAGGCATGTGCAGAAGAGGTTACAATTTGCCAAAGAACACATCAACTGGCCTAAAGAGAAATGGAGGAACATTTTGTGGACTGATGAGAGTAAAATTGTTCTTTTTGGGTCCAAGGGCCACAGGCAGTTTGTGAGACGACCCCCAAACTCTGAATTCAAGCCACAGTACACAGTGAAGACAGTGAAGCATGGAGGTGCAAGCATCATGATATGGGCATGTTTCTCCTACTATGGTGTTGGGCCTATTTATCGCATATGTGGCAGTAGGCGTTCACCCCTCGTATTATCACTCGTCTGGATAGTAATTTGTAATCAGTCCCAAGGGCGATAAATGTTCGTGTGTTGCCGGGGAGGGCAGTATGTGACGTCATGTCATTATCTCTTTCCGGGGTGTTGTGTATGAGTTGAGAGGTAAGCACTGCAGGTTAGCGACGCTGTTGCGAGTGTTTTTGCACCAGATGATGTGGACTCGTTTTGTTTTAGTGGACTGAGGAAATAAACGGCGGATCGTCTGCAGCGCTCGTTTTGTGAGCTCGTAGTGAAGCGGAGGAGGTTTGTGATTTCATAACTGCCAGCCTCAGGTATGTTTGCAACCTCGAATCTATTTAATGTTTTTATCTGATCGTGAGCCGCTTGGTGAGTCTTCTCTCGTTGCCTTTCCACTCCAGGTGTTTTCCATAGACCTGAGTAAGGTTGTGGTGGGTTGTACGTCGTCGTTCTTTGTACGGGACGAGTGAAGCGGAGGCTTGGTGCAGCGCGACGCACCGAACATTTGCTTTCGTTACTGCTGTTTGCTCATCTGGCGCTCATAGAGACGCGCTGCTGCGAGTGCATGCTCCGTGCACTGTTTTGCTGCCCGGCTATTTGGCCTAATGACGATTAACGTTACTGTGACACTGTTTTAACAACACCTTTCACTATCTGCCTGTTATTTCACTAGAGCCAGCGTGGACCTGTATTGCTGGTTGACGTTATCACTCAGAATATCGTGAGTTGCCCGTGGTGCTGGATGCTCAGTATAAGTCATCACTGTTCATTTAGTTTTTTTTGTTTAGTTTGTTAATTTAAGTTGTTGTATCCTGTGTGTTTATGTATGTGATGTTTGTTGTTTTTGTTTTTATTTATTTTGTATGTTTAGTGGGCCCTACTCTGTTTTTCTTGTTTGGCCTTTGCGGCCCAGGTATGAAGTACAGACGTTTGGTCTGAATGTCTTAAGGCCTGCAGGAGACTTGACATTTTTCATAAATGTACCCTGAATGTCAGAGGTGTGTACGTATTACAGAGCCATATTGAACCGTGACCGGCCGGTGCGTATTTCTCTATTTTTGTATCTGCGTACTGTTTCTTGTTCCTTGACATGAAAATTGTGTGTTTGGGCCTAATTGTGACTGATTCAGATTTATATTTTGTATTTGTTTGATTTGTGGAGGATCGTTCCTCCCTTCTGTATATTGTTTTTCATGTTTTCTATTGTGGTCTGTGTCTTACGTGTATGTTCTGTGTTATAGAATTGGGACGGCAAGGAGACAAAGTGCAGCGGTCCTCATCTTGGTGGTGGTACTGTGGAGTGTTTTGCGGTGTCACGGAGGGTGTGTGTGTGTGTGTGGCGTGAGTGCACATGTGCTTGCTGTGGTTTTCTCTTTAGGAGTGTAGTGCCCTTCGGGGGTGAGTGATCTCGACTGCCGGACCAATTCTTAAGGGAAGAACGTGTCATTGTTCATTGTGATCTACTGATTTTGACTGTTTGCTCAATTTCATGAGTGGTTACTTGACCTGTTTAATTAATTTTAACTTAATAAATGTTTTACTATTTGTATAAAACCCCTGTCTCTTGCCTGACTCCAACCGATGCGAACCTGTAAGCCTTATGTGCTGTGAGTTTGATTTGGGTGATTCCCTGGTATAAAGCCCCCAGGGTGGCGTAGTGGGTTTTTTTTAAATATTACTTTTGTGCTTTTGCACTGTAATCAATTCTGTGTCCTCTGCACACTGCGCTCTTGCCACACATACCAGGGATCATGGATCAGTTTGCATATGTTAAAATACTTGAAGAGGTCATGTTGCCCTATGCTGAAGAGGACATGCCCTTGAAATGGTTGTTTCAACAAGACAATGACCCAAAACACACTAGTAAACGGGCAAAGTCTTGGTTCCAAACCAACAAAATTAATGTTATGGAGTGGCCAGCCCAATCTCCAGACCTTAATCCAATTGAGAACTTGTGGGGTGATATCAAAAATGCTGTTTCTGAAGCAAAACCAAGAAATGTGAATGAATTGTGGAATGTTGTTAAAGAATCATGGAGTGGAATAACAGCTGAGAGGTGCCACAAGTTGGTTGACTCCATGCCACACAGATGTCAAGCAGTTTTAAAAAACTGTGGTCATACAACTAAATATTAGTTTAGTGATAAATATTAGTTTAGTGATTGCTAAATCCCAGAAAAAAAAAAATGTTTGTACAAAATAGTTTTGAGTTTGTACAGTCAAAGGTCGACACTGCTATTTTTTTGAACACACCCCTTTCAACTAATTGCCCAATTGCACAGCCTTAAGAGCGTGCATATCATGAATGCTGGGTCTCATTTGTTTTCTGACAATCTACTGAACCTACTGGTAACTTGTTTGCCACGTAGCAAAAAAAAAATATACGAAAAACCTTGATTATTCTGGTTAGTCACATTGTACTGCTATTATTTTGAACAATACTGTATATATTAAATTATAATTATAATGTAATTAAATGTGTTACTTGCCAATTTATTGTACATTATTTATGAAATTTACTAGCAATTCCTGAGTGAAAATTGCTTTTACACAAATTTGTCCAGTGTGGGAAAAGATTGTGGTAAGCCATCATAAGTGGTTTTCAAGAGTAACCACTGAAAGTCATATTTAAAAAAAGAATACATTTTTAAAAAAACATTCAATAAGTGTTAAAGTTTTTTAAAAGATACCTTCATTGTCTCTGTGTAAACTCAGCTCCTCCTCTCATCCAGTCAGGATTTGGCATTCTAATTCCCATATTATTTTGTACATTTTATATGAGCATTAAGGATATCTGCAATACATCATGTTGGTTCTGTTCTGTGTAACCTAAGGGGGGGGGGGGGGGGGGTATTGGTCCTCGCCCTGCTCTTATCAATGCTAGGCTACATGAATGCGCAGGGAGTTCTTGCCCAGAACAGAACCATACCGCCTATCCAAACTGTATGCTAATTGTCAATCATCTTTAACAATAGTAATCCTGACAGAAATGTAAATTCTATAGATGTAAAAATGTGATGTAAAAAAGTATGGATGTAGTGTTTGTGATCTCACCCGGTTCTGAAGAGCATTTTTCATTCGTCAATGCACCACTGACAAATGGTCAAAGAGGCGGCATTTGGGTGGAGCTGAAATTCCCGGTTGTTGAAACCATGCCTGGCTAGCTTGACCATAGTGGCAATCCACCTGTCAATCAAGTGGCCACGCCCTTAATTATGCATTGGGCTTTAATTTAAACTGATGAGTTATAAAACAAAAGGTTGCCGCTTGATTGCTTCTTTACAAAGTGACATTGCCATCTATTGGTCTGGCATGATAGAGCGTTTTTAGTTTTTTTTGCGACAAACTATGTTTCACGTCGTCTGCGTGAAAAAAGTGAATGAGCAAGTCTTTGGTGTTTAGTACATTGTTGTCATGTAAAAGTAAAATTAAAGTAGCAAAAATAATTTCTGTGATGAATTACACCTGTGGTTACTCTGCTAGGACACCTGTGGAACTGACTTCATTACTCCACTAAAAATCACCTTTGGACCAGCTTATTAAAGGTCATTGCAAAAATGTCTCAGAAAAGTGACATTATTGTGAGAAAAGGTCTAGAACAGTGTTATTTAATTAAAGTTCCAAGAGGTTCAGTCTCTAAATTTCCTTTCTAGCAAAGGTCCAAACAAACAAAAGTTCCAAAATAACTTTCAGAACTCAATGTTCTTTATGCCCCTTCAAGAAAACTCGTTGTAAAAAGCTGGCAACAGTAATATGTAAAAGTAGTCAAAATAGTCGGAATTGCAAGTAATGCATTTAATTCAAGTTTTCAGTTATCAATGGAAGTAGAAATCTTTTATTTAACTGAACTGTTCATAAGTTTATGCATCATGTTTTCTTCTAGGGCACCCGTTAATGTTTGTACCTTTTTTAATAGTATTTTTGAGTCCCTCAATTGTCCTCAGTGTGAAAAGATGGTTCTTAAAATCATAGTCACTGATGGAAAGGTTTCAAATATGCAAAAGTCTTTTCGGGATCTCAGGGATTTTTCGAAAGAAAATTGGTCAGTTTAACTGCTCAAGAAAAACAAGGGACTCGTGAACAAACACCAAAAAGAAGAAGAAGCAGTAGATCATCCAGGGAATGACACAGTATTAAGAATCAATGGTACATTAAAGGGTCATGAAACCTCTGCTGCAGCGGTGTTTTTTCACACCTTCGATTTGAAAAGGCTTCTTAAAAGGGGAGTGGTCGACTGTGAAAAGGTGGGATGGTTATTGTGTGGAAAGAGGGAATGGTTTGCATAAATAGAGGAGTGTCATTAGGAGCATTAAGATTAGCAACACCAACAGCAGCAGTTACAGCGGTTCCCAGACATGTTCTTTTTTCACGTTGGCATTGTTTACCACAGTGAGATTAAATGAGGGATGAGTACAGCGAATGAGAGAGCTCCGAGACATTAAATTGCGCGCAAGTTTTTCAGCTCTTCAAATCAGCATAATTCAGTGAGAAATGAAAATAAATGTTATTCTGTATAACGAAATATTTTGCAAGCATGTGATAATTAACTATATTTGTCCAAATATGCAAGCTGTATTTGGCAAGAGGAACAACGCGCCGACGTGATAAGAGAACGTGAACCACCCACTAACATGCTAGCAAATGCTGCCTTCAGGTGCTTTAGGAATTATCGTAAATACGAGTTTCCTAGGTAAAAATTGCACATGAACGCACTCAAATTTTGAAACTTGAATGCAATGATTGTGTAATTACGACTTCAGAAGTCGGAATTATCACATTTCCGATGGCGCGTGAAGGCAGATTGAGTAAAAAAAAGGGGTTTGAGGTTTCATAGTCTCGACCGCGCATCTGAAGCACAGAGCGACGCGCGCTGGGTTGCCATGATGATCCGCGGTGTCACTCGCAGCTAAATCTATTTGTCCAAATATGCAGCACACTGTTTCACTAAGAGCCCGAACACATGCGGTTTAGTGCATGTCTGTGACCACAAATAAAACGAAAAGGTGGCTTTTGATTCTTGTTGATATTTCATCAAAAATATTGTTCATTAGCCTACAGATCAGTTATTTTGCACTTCTGACATAAATTAGATCAACGCTTGAAGGTTCGGCGTGTGATTCCTCAAGTTAATTTTACTTTACCTTTGTAGCAAAAGCTTCCACAGACGGCGCCCGCTTACAGCTCGCTCGGTGCCCTTACGTTACTTCGTATCAGCATAACGCCTAGCTTTCCTCCTTGACTTTTCCGCACGCTGCTTTCAAAACTTCCCTAACATACAGTAATGATGGAAGACGAGCCTGACAGAAGTGACTGTCTCATGCATATTAACTAAATTATCTTGTACGCATACTACAGTGCAGTGATTGGACTGAATGAGCTTTATGTCATGAATATATATCGAGAATCGCTCGGAGCGGTCGACGTCAGCATGTCCCCAGCAGCCTATACTTAGGCCGGAAGCACACGCTGACGTCAGCATTTGTGACGTTGCTCCGACTAAGCTTTTCAAACCGGAAGACAGAAATCGCTCTGAAAAATAACTTTTTTTCACATATGAATTAATGAGTAGCCTTAGTGTTTTCAATGATGTGCAGCCTATACATATCTGTTTACATCTAAAAAAAAAAGTGTTTTAGGGTTTCATGACCCTCTAACTTTTGACCTGTCATTTTTATAAATTCAGCTTTTTTTCCCTCCTTTTTTGTCTTGTGGACTATATGTAAACTATTAAGATATGTACAGTCTTCTATGGTGAATTCAGGTTGTATGGGACACTTTTTTACCCAGTCATCTCAATGGAAAAAAGCATCCAAATCAACCTGAATTCACCCTATGTAAAATATCTTATCAAGGACAGTACTAAATAAAAAAAATAACATGGTTTTTGTATAATCTCCCTTATTTTGTTCAAATTATTTACATTTACACTGATTCTGCAAGGGGTCTGCAACTGTACGTGCATCTTAAAATGGAGCTCTATGACCTATTTGTGCTGTATACAAGTCAGAATACATTATTTTGCTGAGTTAGCTTGGTAGTTCATGCTCTGTTGGGTGCTAACTGTGTCTGCACACTATGTGGGTATATGATTACCCTCTACCCCACAGCTGTAGAGTTAAGCGAACGCATAGAACTATCCAAGTCTGAGCTGCAGTGATATCCTCCTCCACAGTCTGGAATGTAAGAGGGAAATAGGATTACATGGTTTCAAACCACCCATTACAGCTACCATTGTAGGGAATGACACAGAAAATCCAAAGCAGAGACAAAAAGCAGTTTTATGCATCCACATTTTCAGATCTAGCAAGATGATATCAGCTACCCAACAGTTTGATCCAGCTCCAGAGACTCTTCGTGGGGAGGAGGAACATTTAAGCAGCTAAGAGGACGTGAAGACAGGCAGAGCCGGAGCTGTAAAACCGCCTGGTTCACAAGAAGCCCGCCAATCTTTCCAAACAGCTGGGCAGCATATGTCATTTGCCAATCCAGAGCTCCGGAAGGAAACGGTAGTACGAAAGAGGGTTGAGAAGAAGAATGCGATGACTCCCCAGCGGGGAAATGTGAGTGGGTGAGAAATCTCACGAGTCGTAAAACTTTAATTAAAGATTTCACAGCAAAATTCTGGTGATGAGCAAGCTGGGAATAAAAACGGGTGGGCGACGTGCCCGAAAAGATAAGGAGGGCAAACAGGACAGGAAAGTTGAAGAGGGATGGTAGAAATGACAGCACGGAAAACAGAAGTGATGGGGAGGCCGGAGATAGTGGACTAGACATTAGTCAAATACAAGAATTATCGTCGCAGAGTCCAAAATTACAGCAGTATCATTTCTTTGCAGAAGTGGAACAGAGGACAAAATCTGATTTGATGCGTCAGCAGAGATAGACAGTAAAAAGGATAAGAAGTGCATATAAAAAACTCCAGCCGTATCCCACAAAATGAGTCCCTTCTTATCTCGCTATCTGACCTTCCATTAACACGCAGATATATAAATAAACATACGCATCTGAGAGAAAGTCGCAGCTTTCCTGGGCTGCTGGGTTCATGAATAACTCAGATTATAAGGGGAGTACATATTTCCATACGGATCACTGCCGGTTTTATTATTCTCAGCTATTCAGCTGCGAGGCGAGACGCCACTTCCAGACTGGCCTATTTTCTTCGAGAGCCAGGAAGAAGGCAGCGGGTGATTTTGGTCTGACTTATAGCTCCCAAACAGAGACTTCAGCCCTCTTAAGATAGGCACTCACTATAAGACTCTCAAAATCCTCACCATGGTGATCCAACCACGACTCTCCAGTCATTTCTCATCCCGTTACCATAATGGCAAGCGTACTTAACAACTTTCTTAGACCATGGGTGCCGCCGTCAACTGCAGCGCTGTGGTTTAAGTGCCCGAGCATTTTGAGCAGAATGTCAAAATGACATTTCTGGGTTTTGGTGCCGAAAATCTCGCAGTAAACAGCTGAGGGAGATGATTGTTATCTTGTCAAGTGTGCTAGTGTCTGAAGTACGCACTCTACCCGCACACTAGACACTACAGGGTACGAGGAACGGAAGAGGTGAATTGAAATCCTTCTGGATTCGCTATCAGGAATGCTTCGTATTTTCTGTCCCCAGTTGTTTCACAGGATGCTACAGGCGTATCTGATTTGGATTAATATTGGAAGAAGGATATGGAGGTGCAAAGCTAACATGATAATATCAAAATAGCCTAAAGCTATCATATGTATTTATGTCAAACACATAATGATAGATCCGGTCTCTACCATCAGAATCTTCGAATGGTTGCTTATTCAACCCTTGAATGCATGAATGTCTTGCCAATCATTACATATTTAGATATTTAGCGACCCAAATCTATATCTAACATGGATGACTACCTTTGTGTTCATAAAGGGGAGTGATCAAAAAAATTAACAATTAAAACATTAGGATCAACTCTGTTCTTCACATAAAGCTATCGTATGACTTCATAAGACTTGGAATGCAACATGAGTGAATACATTTATACTGTTTTTGGTCAGTTTTTGCAATAAATACCTGTGACTGTACTTTTATTTGTCTGTTATGTGTTTTATATTCTTGAGAGTGGGTAGGTTTAGGCTGGGAGTGCAGTTGGTTGCTCCAAAATATTAAAGTAGACTATAAAATCATGTCTACTTTTACAAATGCAAAGAATTTTGTGTGTGGACCACATATGCTGCCTGTCATTGACTTACATAGGCATCACTTCCATGGACCCATCACATAATTTTCGGCGATTCTGTGAAACTACAATGGATTTTGAGTTAAGGGGCAGTGCTATTTTTTACGGAATTCTGTGAGATCAGGTTGAATAAACCACTGAGCCATGTTAATTTTGCTGATGATTCTTCCCATCCTTTTGTTTTCTGCCTGCAGTAACTATGAGTGAAACGTCAATTCATCATTGTGTATCAGACATTGCCACCCTGTGGAATAAAGGTGAATTGCACTTATTCAGCCATCAAAGATTAAATGATTATTATGCAGAAAAAATACTTACACTGTTACACACCTCGGGTCATTGGCGACCCTATACACATTTACAAATATATATATATATATATATATTAGGGGTGACCCCCGAATAGTCGAAGATTCGATGCATCGATATGCGGAGCCTGATTCGACCACCGATCTCACGGTCGAATCTTCACAGGTGTAAAGGTCGGAACACACCAAGCCGACACTGACCGACACCGACCAACTAGTGGCGACGAAAGCAAACTGCTGAGTTGGCTCACGTTCGCTCACGTCGGCAGCTTCTTGGGTCCAAAGTTGCCCTGACACACCAAGCCGACGCTCAACATCCGACGGCCAAGTAGCACGTCCGTTCTGCGCCTGCGTCAGATGTAATACCTTTCCGTACAGGCTGGGGGCAGTAGTCTGTTTTCGTTATTCATAGCGTGAAACCGGAAGAGGTATAAAATAATAAAGCAGCCTAGAATCTCGTTCACCACACAGACGTGCACATTTCAGAAATGTCTGATACGTTGCAAATGGCATTGACGTTGTCAGCCCTTGGTCTTCTACTTGTGGAAGAGGAAAGGAAGAAGCGGACGCGAAAAATACGAAGAAAGCGCACTAGATGGGTGAAACCGTGGATACGCCAGAGACAGGCTCAAGGGGCTTTCGCGAACCTGTGTCGAGAGCTTGAGTTAGCTGAAACCTCCGATTTTAAAAATTTCGCTCGGCTTTTTCCTATGCAGTTTCACATGTTAAAGGAACTTATCAGTCCAATCATACAGAGAAGAAACACGAACTACCGGGATTGTATCTCCGTAGGGGAGCGCCTGATGATTACACTACGGTTCTTGGCAACAGGTAAGCAAACTGAAGATTATTCTTTGTTTGAACATGGCATTACAAAACATTTTCTGTCGTCTATATTTTGGTGTAACTATTGTTAAATGTTATGAAAGTGAAAATAATTTGATTTCGGGTGGCAATTGTTGCCTACTTGATAAAAAGTCAACGCGTGACACTTAATTCTGGTTGTTTAAAGAACCATATCTTTAATAATTAACAATAATCTGGTTTTATATTATGAAAATGCATAGTGTTTCTTTTGACTCTGGATGAGGTGTGAAAAATGTATAATGAGTATTTATAAGAGTTTTGTGATTTGTTATCTTTTCAGGGGAAAGCTTCAAGAGCCTTTCTTACCAGTTCCGAATGGGAATGTCTACAATTCAGCTATTCATTCCTGAAACCTGTGCAGCAATCTATCAGGTCTTAAAAGAGAAATACCTTAAGGTATGCATGTGTCTGTTTGTTTTTTCTTCAACATTTACAGTGCACTTTGTTCACATTATGACAGTGAAACATGCCTAAATTATTAAGTTATCAAGGGTGGGACAAAATAAACAAATTTTTCTTTAAACTTTTCTTTTCTTCTTCAGTGCCCAGACACAGTAGAAGAGTGGCAACAAGTGGCGACTGGATTCCAGGCTCAGTGGAACTTCCCAAACTGCCTGGGTGCTCTGGATGGGAAGCACATCAACATCCGCCCCCCACCAGGAACGGGATCAACATTCTACAACTACAAGCATACATTTTCCATAGTTCTAATGGCACTGGTTGACAGCAATTACAGATTCCTGTATGTTGATGTGGGCTGCAATGGGCGTATTTCAGATGGTGGCGTGTTTGGTGGATGCTCCTTGCAGGATGCCTTGGAGAAAAGAACATCCAACACGCCTGCCCCTGCACTACTTCCGGAATCTGACCAGCTGTCCCCTTACTGCATTGTGGCAGATGAGGCATTTCCCTTGAAGGAGTACCTCATGAAGCCATATCCGAACCGCAGGCTATCTGCAGAGCAACGCATCTTCAATTACAGGCTTTCGCGAGCTCGAAGGGTGGTTGAAAATGCATTTGGCATCTTGGCAAATCGTTTTCGAGTCTTTCTAACCACCATGAATATTCAAAGCACTGGCAAAGTGGAGGACATTGTTTTGGCTTGCTGTGCTCTGCACAACTTTCTGCGTACAGAGTGCGGTGAAGTATACATGGAAGGAATCGACCAGGAAGGACTAGATCATGACACTGTCCCAGGAAGATGGAGACAAGACCCTGGCCTACAGCAGGCCTCTCTGCCACACAAAACCAACAGTACTACACATGCCAAACAGCTCAGGAATAAACTGTGCCAGTACTTTAACTCAGACATTGGTGCAGTGCCGTTTCAGTGGGGAAAAATATAAGCATGTGGCAAACTTGTTTGTTTCCCGTCATTGACCTTGTTCTCAGTTTTATGACGCTAGTGTGTAATTGCATAATAAAGGTTTGAATTCTAAATCGGTGTGTTTTGAGTTTTTTTTTTATATAATATATAGATTTGTGACTTCAACTACCTTTTACCCAAAGCAAAATGTGAATGATGTTATAACAGATTCTTACACTTGTTCACCAATCACCCATAACAATAACAGGGCATAACTAAAACAATACCCTGCAAATTGGTGAAATGGCTCATTCAGATGCGTAGTGGAAGTTAATGTGACACATTAATTTAATGGCTTGTGTTGAGTTACTTATAAATAGACCCATCTTAACAATCAATGGCCACTTACCCACAATATTGTTGCATTCTGCCTGACTAGATTTAAATTAACATATGTTACGGTTACATTTTAAGATTTAAATGTTGATTTGCCAATTATCATAATTTGCAATAAATTCTGTTTGTGAATATGGGTGGTACAAGTTTAATAAATTATGACATTATGCATTTTTATATATTTCTTTCATTGAAAAACATCCCTATGGTGACATTTCTGCCAAATTATATCGTGCTGCTTCTTGCACATCACATACAGCAGTTTGGAAATTAAATCACTAGTAAGTGGCATAGAAATGTTGATGAAAATAATGTAACCTAAAACCATACACTGAACTTAACTGACAGTAACCAAGCTAATTATAAGTTTACAGATATAACATTGTATTGTGGAAGTAACACATGACGAAAATGTCTTTATTAATCATAAATAGCTTAATTCTTAAATTAAAACATAATATAGATTGGTTTATTTATGCTGCTAGTTAGATGTGATATAGCAAAATAAGGGTTAGAATTCTACATCATCTTGTGTTTCTTTTTTACATAAAGAACTGCGAATGCAAGTACCCAAAGTCAAAGTGTTTTATTTTCCAATGTTCAGTACAATGGAAACGAATAGCTATAGAGCTGTGATACAAAATTACCAACAAGAAAACAAATATTTAAAAGTGAAATAGAATTGTGTGATAACTACAAAATAAATTAAAGCTGTGCATGACATATTTACAATATGCTAGAAAATCTGTTTACACTTTACATCATGCCTTAAATGTGACACCATTACAGGTTTGTATACTGACTGACAGATGCATCCAGTGCATGGTTGTGGCCCACTAAATACTTTAAAAAGCACGTATCAACCTCGTGTTGGAAATGTGGCAGTACATGTGGTGGCAAAGTCCGCATTCTGTGTTCTAAATGTTTGGAGTAAGCGGAGATGGCATCACCGGTGTTTTCATTTGATGCCAGCTTTTCTAGACTTCGCCCGATGATCCGCATCAAGTTTGTGGACTCCTCTGAGGAGGATTCATCTTGCACCTTCCTGCGCTTTCCTGGAGGCCTTGATTGAATGTTGATGCTGTGCTCCTTTTTCTTGGCTGTGGACTCAGCTCCACAGATGGTAGATTCAGCCAAAGGTGTACTGGGCCGTAACTCAGCGTCAATGAAGCTGGGCTCCTCATGGGTGCCAATCCAGGTGTCACTGTTGGTACCATCTGAGGGTGAACAGGATTCACTTTCAGACAAAGGCTCCTTAAAGAAACAATCAAAACGTGAACGGTGTGATAACATAGTTGCTTACATTTGTTCACCAATCACCCATAACAATAACGGGGCATTACTAAAACAATACCCTGCAAATTGGCAATATGGATCTATTCAGATGCACATTGAGGAAGTTAATGTTTGAGTTACTTGTAAATAGACCCATCTGGACATTCAGTGGCCACTTTACCAAAAGCTAAATGTTAATTTTTATTCTTAAACAAAAAAAGATTTTTTTATATATATATATATATATATATATATATATATATATATATATATATATATATATATATATAGAGAGAGAGAGAGAGAGAGAGAGAGAGAGAGAGAGAGAGAGAGAGAGAGAGAGAGAGAGAGAGATAGACAAAATGTTTATTTACCCTGGTAGTTAGATTTGAGGTGCTCTCCTTCCTTTTTGTGTGAGGCTCTAGAAACTGCAGGCGGGTCAGGATCCATAGCTGCCTGCCAGTCTTCTGAGCTCCAGAACTTCCTGAGGGTCCAGGTTTCTTGTAGCGCATGTACTGGGTTCGCAGTGAATCCCACCGCTTCTTGAGCTCTTTCTCTGAGGGACAAAGTAAAACAATTTAAGCATTAAGCTGAGTTATGTTAACTTCATGGCTATTTGTAATTTTAATTTCTGTACTATTGTTAACTGGATGTATTCTAGATGACAGCACATTTCATTTTTATACAGTCACTAGAACACATTTCTCAATACTTTTTTAGGTCACTTTTGCAAAACTCCACACAGTTAGTACAACAGAAATCTATGAGGGCTAAACTGTGGATCATTTATCATTGCTTTTGGACATGAAGACATGAATTAGGTGTTTTGATATCTAGTGCATTTTGAAGGTGAAATTAACCGCTGTGCAAAGATGGAAGTTGGTTAATTTAACTGTGTGAAGAATTTTGCAAAGGGACCCAAGTAATAGTGTCCAAACGATTATTATAAAAAAATATTGCACTGCTTGCATAAAACAACTTATTTTGGTAGACACACAACCTAACACATGCAGTTCTTAAAAAAAAAAATAGACTACTGAAGAAGAAAAGAAGTAAACTATCGCGAAAAGGGAAATCTTACCTGATATGACAAGTTTATTTGCCATCTCATGCCACATTTCAGCTTTCGCCACACGGTTGACATAACATTTTTCTGTAATGTCATACAACGCCGGCCTTTCCTGGATCATGCTGATCAATTCGTCCTCACTTGCCTCGGTCCACACAGCCATATCTTTTAACAATATTCACGTGTATTGGAATGAGGAAAATAAACAAATGAGACAGGCGCTCTGTGTGTTCCCTCTTGACTCCGTCGTTTACTTGCTTCGTCACTTCCGTTTTTATTTTCTCGTGCTCTGGTTCGCTAGCTGAACAGCCAATCAGAACGATCATATGTCCCGACTGCCCGACATGCGGCGACGCCGATTTAACATGTCGAATCGGCTGAAAAACAGCCGACGAGGACCAACGCAAGCCGACGATGTGGAACCATGTGGAACACACCGAGGAAACTTTGTTGGCCGACGCACAAAAACTGCCCGACGGCCGATCGTCGGCTTGGTGTGTTCCGGCCTTTATGAAACGAGGATCATACCATTTTGGCAATATGGGGGTGCTTAATATTTTAAAGACGTGTCGCGGCGCTGAGCTGAGCATCGGTGTGCGACCCCTTTAAGGTCGCTGAGCTTCGCACCGCGCCTTTAAAATTAGAACACGTTCAATGAGTGTACACACACCGGCGGCAGCATTCAGCGCCTGTCCGCGGCCACTCAGGAAGTTGTTTAAAATCCTGCTGCACCACAGAGCGCTTTCGTGCAGCTCATCTGTCAGTCAATTCAAAATTGAGCTTGCGTGTATATAATGTGCGCGTCAGGTGGCGGTGTGAGTGAGATCCTGAGGCGCGCGGGGCTGAGCTTCGCGTACGTCTTCACCCGCTTTAGGCACAATCGGCTTTAGAACGTGCATGTAAACACACTCAAGGTGTTCTTTTCCTCTCTAGGCAGGTATTTTTTTAGGTTTATTTATCAAAATGTTCTTTTATATATGTGTGTGATGTTCTGTATTTCGATCGCGACTTTAACATGTTATGAGAAAACGGTTTATTAATGTTTATCCACCACATTACCTTTTAGGCTATTTAAACCTAAATAAGAAAGCCATTGTAAGTCCGTCTGTCAGTTGGCAGGCAGTTTTTTTTTTTTTTTAAGTTGTTGCTTTGTGCAGTGTGTAAAGGAAAATAAAAATAGTTTTACCCTTCTGCTGACAGTGTCGTGCCCCTCCCAACCCATTCACACACAACCCGATCACACATAAATGCGTATAAATAGTACGAGTGTGCAATGTCGTGGAATGTATATGATACGCTGTTTTTCGCGTGCATGTGATACGCACTTTATGGCGTATATATGACACGCGCTTGGGCAGGTTTAGGGTGGTGGGGCGTATATATGACACGCTCTTGGGTAGGTTTAGGATGGTGGGGTGGGGGGTTCGTATGTATAATACGCCATAAAATGCGTCTCATATGCACGCGAAAAACAGCGTGCCATAGACACGCCAAAATGAGTTTGGGCGTATACATTCCACGACATTGCACACTCGTACTCTTTATACGCATTTTTGTGAGAATACCCTCCACACAGATGATTCGAATATCAGTCGACCATAGAGAGATTCGACAATTCTGATTCGATTGTCTAAATCCTTAGTCGAGGACAGCGCTAATATATATATATAATTTTTTTTTTTTATTGTTTTATTATTCACACTGAATTTACTGAGAAATACTAAACAAAGGAGGGAAAAAAAACTAATGAGGAGGAGGGTAGTAAATGACACGTGTCACTAAAGGTTTTGGATTTAAATCCAGAGGCTTATGAGTACCCAGTAGGCTTGTACAAAGTTGTGCTAACAAGACCTAACTCTTTATTTTACTCAAGGTCGCAATGAAGGTACTGCCCTTCCCAAAACTGGGGTGTGTTAAAAGAAGCAGGGCGCTAATGATGAGCATTCACACAGGCACATGCCAGCCAGGGCTGATTAGACGCCACCATCGTTTAACACAACGGCCACTGACATTTCTTGGGGCGGAGAAAGGGGAAAAGTCGAGGCGAGCTTTAGGAACCTTCGGCAAGTTAGTATAGTGCAAATTATGGCTAATTACTCCTCCCTGCTGCCTGCACTCATTAGACAAGACAAAGGGCATATCCCGCTGACAGTCAAATTACTCCTGGCATCATTGACATCACCTTTTAAAACCAATTAAAAAATGAAAAAGGCAGGATGGAAAAGACAAGTTATGGACTTTTATGGAATGACGGGCTACTGTTCGAGAGCTCTTCATCTTGCCCAATCAATCTCAAAACTGATGTATAGTGAAAATGACGTTCAGATAGAGACACCCATCCCTAAGAGGGCACCCTACATTTGGTAGCAGTATAAATAATTGCTGTTTCATTCTAGCAGACAGCGCTCTTGACTTGTACCGTCTCGTCTTTAGTGCTAGTACTAAAGCTAATGTTTGTTTTCAGAGAACTACAGGCCCCAACGGGCAAAGCTGTAATGGAATCAAATTAGTAGGTTGAAGTTAGTTTTCAAATATGATTTTAAAGCCGGAACAACATGTGGTGCTACAGTGCTACAATGGGACAGATCATTTTGATCACTTTTGTGTATAGCAAAGTTAGGGTTGAGGATTGAACAACATTCTCATAGAATAGATGTACCTAACAGTTAGGATTGCAGCCCAGGATATGGTTTAGGGTGTTTTTATGCAATTTTACATGTGCCTTTTTTAATGAAATTGTTTCCACTTACCCACTAGACATAAATATTGGGTGGGATCTGGACATGACTGACCTTGGTCTCAAATTAGGGTTAATGTGAGCTAACAGCTTTTGTCCTGAGCATGGGCATGTACTGTATATACCCCAGCTTGATCCAGGGTCTCAAATAACAATTCTGTCACACATTTGCAAACGTGGTATAGTGGACATTTTACATCATTTTGACACATAAGAGTGGTTGGTTCATAGTTTCAGCACCAAGAATAGATACTGATAATTTGGCAAAATCACAGTCACCACTATGCTACTAAATGATTAGCACAGGGGTTTTCAAAAATCAAAGACAATGGCCCTCTCTTTTGACACAGCATGCACAATGGCGCCCTTTCATGCCTAATTCACGACTCCTGTATGTCACTGTTATCGTCTTTACCTTTATTACAATCGTCATCCATCAACACTTTACTAGCACGACACTGGTTTGATTCATTCAACTGAGAGATGTTGTTTGCGTATCATTACTGTGCGTTCACACCGCCGGCGGCGAGAGCGTCAAGCTGGCCGGAAGTCATTCATTTTCAATGGGAGCCGGGCGGCGAGCTCCGGCGAGAGCGGCGCGGCGCGTCTTGGACGATTTGGGCGTCGAGGAGAGTTGAAATCAGCTCAACTTTATGGTAATGAGCTATGACGCGGTTCGGCGGCAACAGGCGGCAACCAGTCAGAATGTAGAAGTGCTCCGCTTGAGAGAAATCCAGAGAACGCAGGCCTGTAAACTTTGGTTCCGACCACATTAGTTCCCAAGCAATTTGTAGGAGAGGTTGATCATTGCTGTGCGGGTTTCCCTATCATTTATGGCAAGATCATTCATAGTGATGTGTAATTTGTTAAGAAGTCGCGCAACACTATTTTATAGGCGCTAGAACGCTCGTTGTTCAGCGGGTGTGCAGTTAATTCTTACTTTCACATTTAAACGATTTCATGAAGTTAATTTATACCCTACTTGTGGTCAGTATATCCATCAACATGCTTGTTTGATTTGCGGCCTCTTTAAATACAGTTTAAAAAAAGAAAAAACATTCGATCTACGTCAGAGCGGCAGCACGTCCACGGAGCTTTCTACAGTGTCGTTGTCAGGGCGGCAAGAGCGAATTTTGACGCTCTCGCCGGCGGCGGTGTGAACGCACGGTTATGCTCGTGCAGCAGTCGGGTGTTCAGTCTGTAGTTCCCAGCATGATGTGAAACGGCTTGGGCTGCTCCGAAACAATCACAGAAAAGGAGAGAGGTCGTAGTTTGAAGCCAAATACACTATTCTCTTCGCCATCTCTGATGAAATCGGCCGGGTTTTCTCTGCATTAGGGCGGTTTTGGACTAACTGGTTGCATTTGCTTACTACATCAAAACTTTCCAGGAGTTTACAGCTTAAAATTATCTGATTGAAAATAGAGCGGATACATAACGTCTCTTTTCCAAATAACTGCACCGCCCCCTTTTAAAGTAATATTTCTGCTGTAGTGTGTTGTTTGAAATTTTGAATCATTAATTCATAAAAAAACATATTTATAAGGGTTCAATTGCTTTAAGACTTAAAATACAATGTGTAAAAAGATATAAAAAGATAAAAAGTTTTATTTAGCATATCCACTTTGATCAAAGATGGAAAAGACAGGCAATTTACCATAGGAAATAATATGTTTTAAAGCTTTTTAACAGTTATAGCCCCACCAATTGGTTTCCATAAAAGTTTGCATGCTTCTTTGAAATAATTTGTTGCATGTGGTCAGTGAAGTTCTTGTTTTCATTTTGAGTTTTCGTTTAGGAAGGATATGTTTTTGGGTAGACTTGGCCTATTTTCTAAATGACCCAGCTATAGCTATCCAAAGGCCAAAGATCTTTTTTTTGCATAATGTTTGACCTAGAGAGTCCCAAGAATTGTGCTGCAGAGGTTTTATTGAGGTTGACCCAAAAAACCTAGAATTATTTTGCGAAAGTTGTTTTTTTAAATAATCTGTAACATTTAAAGTCTATTCGATCGACGGTGTCAGTCCTAGAGGCAAATTTGCTTAGAATAAAGAGTTCCACCATGTGGTATGGATGTTGTGGGTTTTTTCGAGATACACGAATGTCCTCAAACGCAGTCTTGGCACCTTGGACAAAGACACCGCATGCAAATTTTCAAGTTAATCAGACTTAGAGTTGCGTAATTATAGCCACTTTTATTTTTTATTTTCACACAACCACAGAATGAGTTCTTCATCGCCATATATGCAGAGTTTGGTGATAATATTTAATTTAATTCGCGAGTTAAAGCAATTTTAGTAAAATGGCTACGTCCCTTGAATGTTTTGGTGGCCTTATGTTCTTGCTGAACTAGTTGGGTTCCCGATTGGGCCAAAAACCTATAGTTCGCAAAAATCAAACATGCATTAGTTCAGGTCACGTTAGTCAATCTTGCATCAACTGACTGTCAGCTGATCACATCTACCTATAGGAATACAATGTCTATCACATATATAAGCAGCTATCGCGTTTCTCCAGAGCTAATTTACCCTCCTCCATCCCCAGCTCCTCCTCTCGTCCAGTCAGGATTTGGCATTCTAAATCCCCTTGAATCAGACTAAATTCCAGAATTATTTTGTACATTAAATACTGACATTAATGATATCAGCAATACATTCTGATGGTTCTGTTTACCCTTAGTGGTTTATTGCTGCTCTCCCTGCTCTTATCCTTGCTAGGCTGCATGGAGGTGCAGGGAGTTGCTCATACTGCCAATCCAAATTGGCCACCTAATTGTCAATCAACTTTGACGATAGGTGTCTTGACAGAAGTAGGTTTTTCAAAAAATCCAAAATACCCCAATAAATTGCCAGGCCACCAATGAGCCTGTGCCTAACGTTTTAGGAGTTATGAGCGAATTTGTACTTTTCACCGCTGTAGCACCTTCGTCTAGTTGAATTATAATGTGGTTTCAGCGCTACAAGCTGACAAAATGTACCACTACTTCAAAGAAGTGTACTTGACACCATGGTACTTTTTGTTACTTTTTTGTCAGTGTGGGTTGTGCTTTGTTTGTTTTTCCTCCTAAAGATTAAATATAGATTGTTATTGACAAGTTGACAACGACTGTCGCATCGCACATGCCAAAATTTTAGGATGACTTTGCATCCTAGATCAGGAAAAAAAGCACAAACAAAACAAAACAGTCATCCATCCCTCTCAGCTATCATCCATCATGCTGTTTAATCGCTGAGACTGGAACAAATTGAGAAAAACCTTAAGAGTCCTTTCCAATCTGTGTTATTTCTGATACAGACAATCCATTTGTTCATAAGATTGCACTTTAATTCTTGCAAGGGTTTAGCAAATGTTTTGATTATTTCAGGCATATACCCGTTTATCTGTTTACTTTCGAGCGCATCATGCCTCTGTCCTTGAGAACGGGTTATTTGGGATATTTCGGCTGATGTGAAGATCACGTTTTGCAGAGGCCTCTATGGCTGAGCTTCGTCGGGCTTCCGTTGTGCAAAGGAGCAGCCGGTGCCATTCAGCTGTCAAGTCTAAACGAAGTGAAATCCATTCAACAATGAGAATGTTCATTGAACATGCATTTGCGTGACAGTGACTGCAAGTATAATCCATACGACGTTTGCCTTTACACTTTGGGGTATCAAGAAGTCATAAAATTCATTGTGTGCAGCTCATAAATTCCTGTAACATTTTTGGTTATTCTCTCGGGTTGCTAAGAAACCACATTTAAAGTTCCACGAGAGCACCTGAAGGGCAAGCAACGGGAAGGCCGCCATCAATAAAATCCCCACCTACTTTTAGCGCTCTGTCTTCATTTGTCTGGACGACATAAACCAAGAGGATTTAGATAAATCAATACCCCAATGATTCACGCTCACACAGCCGTGACGTCACCTAAATTGGCAACAGTGACCAATGCTAAAATGCACTTGCTTTATCCAATAGTCCGAGAGGAAGAGGGGAAAAAGGGTCTTTCATCAGTTGATAGACTTCCCTTGGCTGCCCGGTAACTTCTTACAGCCAATCCAGCTGCGTTTGTCCAGGAGTAGCCATATCTTCCAGCCATTAATTGCTGATGTTTACCCTTTCCTCTGGGCCTAATTTTCAGAGCAAATGATCACTTGAACTCCCACCAAATTGTGGAAATAGAGTCCGACTCCACAAATACCAATTTGCTAATTAGCTGAACACGTCCAACACTGCTTCGGAAGGAGAAGGGGGCCATTTTCTGCCATATTTATCAGTTCTAATTTGCTGCGAAGCAATTGCCATACTGCCCTGCACCTTATTGCATCTCGGTAATGAGCATTACACCGACACCTCTGCCACTATAATTTGTATTATTTGTTGCGGTGTATATAGCAGATTAACCTTTCGTTCATCTACGTTTCTTTGCAACACACATGGGATTGCATAACAAGGCCTGAAGTATGCCGGTAGTCCAAAGCACTGCTTCAGCATTTTTGTCAGCGCATTCATTTTGCACTGACCCTCTTTGCACCCGCAGCATTTTGATTGATGGGTCGCACTTATATTGTACATGACAAAAGACACTGTCACTAGTGAGAGAATGCAAGTGGCATGCTCTGGAGTTTTTTTTAAATTTTTTTTATGCAAAGCCCATCAGGAGAGCATCGGCACAGCACAGCATGTGTTTTCTAATGAATTCCACTCATCTTGACCCTCTCGCGAGTAGCAGGATAGATCAGGGGATCCAGGTTCTTTCATATTCTGCACGCTTTGTTTGACACACTTCCCATGAGGATGCCACGCTGGGGCAAGTATGGAGTTGGGCCTCAAGTCACGTCAATGTCTTTGGGAAAAGATGATGAAATCTTTTCATCTTCCCTCCTCGTGTCTCCAGGCATAATTCAGTCAGTCTTCTTAGAAACACAATGTAACTTATTTCCATGCACCTAAAATATTATTTATTATCATTTATCTGTTGTTGTGTATTATTTCTCAGCTCTGAATCGTGAATCAATCCGCTGATTCACAACCGTTTGAATCTTTTTTTGAGGATTGAAAACAAACCAGGACAATGCTGAATAAAGTCGTAGTTTTTGGACCTAAACGTATTTTCGATGCTTCAAGAGATTCTAATGAACTAACTGATGTCACATATGGACTACTTTGATGATGTTTTTATTCCCTTTCTGGACGTGGACAGTATAGTGTATACACTTCCATACACTCTCGGACTAAATGTAAAATATCTTAAACTGTGTCTAAAGATGAACGGTGGTCTTACAGGTGTGGAACGACATTAGGGTGAGTCATTAATGACATCAATTTCATTTTTGGGTGAACTCACTCTTTAACGCATTATACTCCCTCACGTCTCTAAACTCTGTTCCGGTTCAATACCTAGAATCTCACAATCAGCCGCGTTAGATACTTTTTTGTATTTAGCACCTAAACCCTGGAACAGTCTTCCTCTCATTGTTCGGGAAGCAGACACACTTTGTCAGTTTAAATCTAAATAAAACACATCCCTTTACTATGGCATACACACATTATACATTTTCATTATTCAAATCAGTTAAATGATTGTTAGGCTGCATTAAAGGGTTAGTTCATCCAAAAAGGAAAATTCTGTCATTATTTACTCAACCTCCTGTCTTTCGACACCTGTAAGACCTTTGCTCATCTTCCGAACACAAATGAAGATATTTTTGTTGAAATCCGATGGCTCAGAAGGGCCTTTATTGAAAACAATGTCCTTTCCTCTCTCAAGAACAATAAAGGCACTAAAGACATTGTTACAAAACCCATCTCACTACAGTGGTTCTATAATAATTTTACCTCATACTCATGACTGGAAAAGCAGAAATGGGGCACACGACTGTGTCCAGTCATAATAAAAGTCCCGCTGCTCGCGAGGCGTGTGTTTGTGTAACAATCGCTCCAGCGGCCTTGCTCAGCTCCACAACACTCAGTCCTGCTCTTCTTCATACTACAGTAATGTTAATAACCACATCCATGAACATGATTTCAGAGTCCTATCCCGATTCTTTCCCACCAGCTGTGAGGTGAAGACCACATGTTCCAAGATTCTGAGCTCAAACTTGGCATCATCAAGCTATGCCTTTGTTTTGAATAGGCGCCCTCTAGCAGACGGAAAAAATACATAGTGCAGCTTTAACCATATGTTAAAGGCCCACTGAAGTGCTATGAAACGCGCCGCATTATTCAATGTGTTGGCGTAATTTCCGCTGAAACGGCTTCAACTGTTAGCAGCTCCTCCCCTTTTTTGAAACAGCCAATAGCATTTCGTTAATATACAGTTTGACTAGAGCGCAAGAGCGGAACTTTCTGTTTGGTAAAGCCAGTTTCCTCTAACACTGTTTATCATCATAATCTCCTCCATATCGCTTTGAAATGCAGCATTCTGTGCAGAATTCAAATGGGTCGATATGTTTGTTGTCAGCGCAGACTCGCGCATATGATCCACGCTGCGCTCTCGTGTCTGTAGTCTAAATTTAGACCAGAGCCGTTGGGCTGTGTGCGCTGCTGCGGTGTGTGAAACTAATGGTAAAACAGACTTCATTCGCCTCAAATGAAAGCATATTTACACTGAATCGTTTCCTATCACATACCTAGTGTGCTATGTGCCTTTCACCATGTAGAAATTAGTAAATGTGTGAACGACTGACCAGTTTCAGCCGCAGCTTCAGCAGCGTAGGGGGCGGGCTTTAGATTCTAGAGAGCATTTTGATTGGACGGAAGATTCGACGAGAATGTGAAGTCTGCGATGATGTCATCAAAATCTGAGATTCGTTTTAACAGAAGTGGGAAAATGTAAATTTTGAATGCTTATATCTCCTAAATGCAAATTTTGTCATAGTTTTGGAACATACCAGCTCATTCATAACTTTAAGGCTAACACAGTCATACTAAAAGCTAAAAAAAAAGTACATTTTGATTTCAGTGGACCTTTAACTTTCTTCACTGACGAAAATGGATCAGCCATATCTGACCAAGGACATGGTAGTCAAGCTATTGGTATCAATTTTTTTTATCATAGAAATGACATTTTCTCTGAGAAGCATGTCCCCAAACCCTCCTAACTACATCACATTTGGGATCTCAGTGATTATAAAATTGCCTACAATCCTGGGTATGATGTACAATATGGTCATGCAGAATAAGGTATTAATATTTGCTTTATAATTATAAATAATAAATCCTATTATGCATGCTAATAAGCTACTAGTTAATAGTGAGATCTGGATCCTAAACTAAAGTGTTACCATTTTTTTTTGTCCCCCTAAAATGAAGATCCTAGAATCACTCCTGTTGATCGGCATAGTCGAATATGACTAAGATGTTTGAAATTGATTGATTTAAATGAAAAAAAACTGCAGCTTTCACATTGTACCTGGGCTAACTGTTACTGAGAAGAATGTGAATGCTAACGACAACTTTCTCCAGACCTCATTGAATCAGTAGCAAGCTTCGTAAACACTAAGATTAGGAAAACCGAGCTGTGACTTGAACACGCCAACAGAACTTCCCTCTCACTCCCTCCACTGCCTGCGTGGACACATTGACAGCCAAAAAGGCATGTGTGCGTTGACGTCACGTTTTGACGATACTCTGCGAACTCATCAGTGCCAATTATTTCTGCTCTGACTGGGAGCACAGATAGCAATTATACACTCCCTTTCTGGAAACTTACAATCAAGATGAGGCAGCTTGATAAAGAATCGAGTGAAATGTTTTATGACACCGAAACAGATCATAAGAAAGGTATATTAACATATATACAGATATAAAGTAGGGTCAAAAAGTGTAAGACAATTGTTTTTTTAATAATTCAGTTTAATTCGAGTCGACGGCCAAAACCTGATGATCAATGCTCTCCAGCCAGATTTGAGAATGTATCTTGAGTGCTTCAATTGCTTTTTTGAATAGAAATGCATAATCTTATCTAAATCATGTTTTACATTGGATGTCTCGAAATCCTACAATGTTCTGTTCATTATGGTTTAAATCAGATTTCAAAACTCAATGTGATCTCAGACTTTTAGACTCCACTGTGCATATTCACTGAAGATAAATATTACCCATTAAGAGCATTTAGTCAAAAATGGGCCAAAAGCTTCCCATTCTGACTCTGATTTCCAGATGGAATCAAATGACTAAAGAAACAAATGACAAGCGGTAGGTAATGGAGGACTGGATGAAACAGCCTTTAATCAGGCATACGTTACTTCTGTAATTTGAACATCAAACCACACCATCAATAAAGGATCAGACAATTGTGTAATTGCCACATCTGCACATGCCCAGATGAAGATTATTAAAGGTGGAATGATTAACTGCTCCAGCTAACGCATTAAAGTGTTATCTTTATATTTCACATCTGGCTGGGTATTAAAATCGTATCGACAGTCAGGTGTAAACACAGTCAAATCCCCATGGATATCCACTGGGAGAGTAGAGGCCTAGACGCATAGGAGTTCAGCGTGGAGTAATTGTTGCTTGGCATTCGGAAATGTCAAAAAGATCGCATTTACAAATTCGGTCAGGTACCGAGAGATCGCGTTTTATCAACATACAAATGAACAGCCTGTGATATTTTCATGCAACGTTCAGCTTCAGTCTAGAATACTAAGCCAGACGTGCTGGAGAGTTTCTGGTTAATCAATGAAGCAGCTCTGTCATGAATGATAAGAGGAAACAGTTAAATCAGAAGAGAAAACAAGAGTCCAAGAGATGAATGACAGATTTGCAGATAACTGCTACCTAAAAGCTACTGAGTAGAGATGTGAAAAACTGCAGATCTTCATCGACTTCCCTTCAAGAAGCCTTGCATAATTAGGGTGATTTAGGGCATGGTTTGAAATATAATAATAATTGTATTCAAATGTATTTTATGGTGGACATCCTTTTTTTTTTTAAAGCGCTAGGTTATTAATTATTAAAATAATTTAAAATTGAATTAAATATTAAAATAAAAAATATTTAATCATTTAATATTTTTGGTTTGAAGAGAGTAATGATCGATTTGTTAATTGTATTTTTAATTTAATTGATTTTGTTATAAAAGCATGTTTTAAAGCAGTTTAATTAAATCACATTAAAAGAACTGCTGAATATAAACTTGAAAATCAACTGACAATAAAATAAATAATTAAAATATTGAAGGAGTCATGTGCTGTTTTATATTTTTTTTAATGTTTGATTTAAAGTATGATTTTGACATCAAAAATGGTCATAATTTAGGAATAAGGCATTTTTTTTATTTTAGCATCTGATTTTAGCATCTGATTTGAGTACTCTCTTTAAAGGAGTGTGTCTGCTGTGAGACGTCAGTGTAAACATCCACTGCTGTGATTGGCTGCTGTGAGACTTCAGCGTAACCGCCCACTGCTGTGATTGGCTGCTGTGAGACTTGAGTGTAAACTCCCACTGCTGTGATTGGCTGTTGTGAGACTTGAGTGTAAACTCCCACTGCTGTGATTGGCTGCTGAGACTTCAGCGTAACCGCCCACTGTTGTGATTGGCTGCTGTGAATCTTAAGTGTAAACTCCCACTGCTGTGATTGGTTGCTCTGAGACTTCAGCGTAACCGCCCACTGCTGTGATTGGCTGCTGTGAGACTTGAGTGTAAACTCCCACTGCTGTGATTGGCTGCTGAGACTTCAGCGTATCCGCCCACTGTTGTGATTGGTTACTCTGAGACTTTAGTGTAAACGCCCACTGCTGTGATTGGCTGCTGTGAGACTTCAGGGTAAACACCCACTGCTATGATTGGCTGTTGTGCGACTTCAGCGTAACCGCCCACTGCTGTGATTGGCTGCTGTGAGACTTGAGTGTAAACTCCCACTGTTGTGATTGGTTGCTCTGAAACTTTAGTTTAAATGCCCACTGTTGTGATTGGCTGCTGTGAGACTTCAGTGTAAACACCCACTGCTGTGATTGGCTAAAATATTTGCATTTGAAATAGCTAAGTATTATATACGGAACTCTCTCAAAAACTTTTAGCATGTTTTTACTATTAAAGCTCTCAAGGTCTCAATGGTGAAAAGTGTTGATTATAGCATTATATTTTAGCCTGACAAGCCAGACCCACATCAAGATGTTTGGTCTGGAAACTCGACAGCTCAATCCGAGGGGCGGATAAACGGTTGTCTTTCAAACTCCCTCTGCACGCGATAGGATAGCGCTACAACCAACCAGAGCAACGAAGGTGAAAAAGAGCTTGTTGATAGATTAAACATTCGCCGTATCCGGTCAGCAAAACTCCGAACACATCTTCCCTTCTTAATAATGACTTCAGTGCCGTTCTTTGTTCTTTTCTCAGAGAAAAGCTTAACTCCTAGGCTTCCAGAGTCACGGTCAAAGCTCGCCAGCTTCTTTGTTTAATAGTAGCACGCAAGCGCAACTCGGCCATCATTATGTTAAGCCCCGCTCTCCGACTCTATACACGATGTGATTGGCCTGACCAGAGTTTGGTTTGTACAGCTCAGAAGTGTATTGAGAGTTGTTAGATGACGCTCGCGGCAGATGCTTTGCTTCTGCTAGGGTGCGTCTAGATTTCTAAGCTAATTATATTTAGATACACACTAAAAAATGCTGCGTTAAAAACAACCCAAGCTGGGTTGGAAATGGACAAAGCCAGAAATTGGGTTGTTTGAACCCAGTGAATGGAACCATCGAAACAACCCAATTTCTGGGTTTGTCAATTTCCAACCCAACTTGGGTTGTTTTTAACCCAGTATTTTTTTAGAGTGAATAGCATTATTTTTAGGTTATGGCATGATAGGTGGCAGAGATGAGGATTGTAAACCTTTTGAGCGCTGGAATTTAATAATCTCATCATGGACTCGATTCCTGAACACTAACGAATGCTTACATCATAACTAACAGTGTAAACAATGCCGATAAGAGATCTGTTGATTATAACGGGAGTTTTGGCGCAACTCCAGAACTCAGTCACTGATAAACTTGAGTTGTTTGATAATACATAGTAAGAGATAGAACAGAAATCATTGGTCACAGATCAGACATTAGAATTAACATGGTTTCGTACATGTTATTTGTGGGATAT